>NC_051307.1:183931400-184234431 GCF_015220235.1 Choloepus didactylus
TAGTGGACTGCCTGAAACCACCATGGGGGATATGGAGGCCAGGGGAGCACTGTACAGCATCCAGAGAAGAGTGGGAGGAAGAGACTGAGAAACTGAGGTAAAAAACTGTGAGTAACTAACCGAGAGGCAGCAGCTGGCACCCATCCCCCACCCTCGAGACGAGGCACTTTGGGACCCTGGTTGGCGGCTACAGACAGAGAGGGATCTGGAAGCCCTCCTCCCGAAGAGCAGGGAGGGGCACAACCAAGTACTAATCACAACTTTTGATCAGTGAGTTTCGATTGCTGAGTTCCAGCTCTGGGCCACTATTATACCCCACACCAGGCAGGAACCATCCCCAACAGGGGTGGGGATGGTAGAGGTTTAAAGACAGTACTCCTTCAAGAAGATGAAGGAAAATATGGCTACAGAAATAAATGATATTAAGAAGACACTGGGTGAGCATAAGGAAGAATTTGAAAGCATGCAAAGAAAAATAACACCTCATACAAATGAAAGGCACAATAAAAGAGATTTAAAACACTAGAGGCATACAACATCAGATTTGAAAAGGCAGAAGACAAAACCAACAAACTAGAAGATAGGACATTCTACATCTTACAGACAGAAGAAAAGATGGAGAAAACAATGGGAAAAATTGAGGAGATTCCCAAGGAATTGAATGACAGTCCGAAATACTCAAGCATATATGCATCATGGGTGTCCCAAAAGGAGAATGGAAGGGGAAAAGGGCAGAAAGAAAATCTGAGGAAATAATGGCCTAAAATTTCCCAACTCTTATGAAAGATATAAATATACATGTCCAAGAAGCTCAATGTACACCAAACAGAATAAATCCTAAGAGACCTACTCTGAGACACATACTAATCAGAATGTCAAATGCCAAAGATAAAGAGAGAATCCTGAAAGCAGCAGGAGGAAAGTGATTCATCACATACAAGGGAACTTCAATAAGATTAAGTGCTGATTTCTTATCAGAAACCGTGGAGGCGAGAAGGCAGCAGTATGATACATTTGAGGTACTGAAAGAGAAAAACTGCCAGTCAAGAATTCTTTATCCAGTAAAACTGTCCTTCACAAATAAGGGGGAGTTTAAAATATTCACTGATAAACAGAAATTGAGAGGGTTCATCAGGAGACCTGCCCTACAAGAAATACTAAAGGTGGTTTGAAAGTTGAAAGGAAAAGACAGGAGATATAGGCTTGGAGGAAAGTGTAGGAATTAAGATTGTCAGAAGGGTAACTAAAAGGGTAAAAAGAGAGACAAAAATAAGATATGACATATAAAAACCAAAGGATAAAGTGGTTGAAGTATTGCCTTTACAGTAATAACACTGAAAGTTAATGAATTAAACTCCCCGAAAGACACATTGTCAAAATAGGTTTTTAAAAGTTTGATCCATCTATATGCTGTCTGTAACGGAACCACCGTAGACCCAAGGAAAGGTTGGAAAAAGATATTCCCTGCAAACAGTAACCAAAAAAAAGCTGGGGTAGCTATACTAATATCACACAAAGTAGACTTTAAATGCAAAACTGTTATGAGACAAAAAAGGACGCTATATGTTAATAAAATGGGCAATCCACCAAGAGGAAACAACGATCATAAATATTTATGCACCTAACCAGAGGCCCAAAATACATGAAGCAAACACTGGTAAAACTGAAGGGAGAAATATATGTCTCTACAATTATAATTGGAGACTTTAATACACTGCTCATCAGTAGACAGACCACCTAGACAGAGGATCAATAAGGAAACAGAGAACCTAAATAATATGAAATAATATGATAAATGAACTAGACCTAAGAGACATACATAGAACATTGCACCCCAATACAGCAGGATATACATTCTTTCTCAGGTGTTCACGGATCTTTCTCCAGGATAGACCACATGTGGGTCACAAAACAAGCCTCAATAAATTTTAAAAGATTGAAAATATGCAAAGCACTTTCTCGGACCATAATGGAATGAAGTCAGAAATCAATAATAGGCGGATAACTGGAAAATTCACAAATTCATTCATGAGACAAATGAAAACATCACAACATATCAAAACTTACGGGATACAGTGAAGGCAGTGCTAAGAGGGAAATTTATAGCCCTAAATGCCTACAATAAAAAAGAGCTAAAATCAAAGACCTTACTGCACAACTGGAAGAACTAGAAAAAGAACAGCCAACGAATCCAAAAGTAAGCAGAAGACGTAACACAGAGAAGAGCAAAAATAAAAGAAATTTAAATCAAAAAAAGGAGAGAATCAACAAAACCAAAAGTTGTTTCTTTGAGAATAAAAAAATTGACTAGCCCTTAGCTAGACTGACAAGGACAAAAAGAGAGAGGATGCAAATAAATAAAATCAGAAACGAGAGGGGGGACATTACTATTGACCCCACAGAAATAAAAAGAATCATAAGCAGATACTATGAACAACTGTATGCCAACAATTTAAATTAGACAACCTAGTTGAAATGGACAAATTCCTAGAAACACACAACCTACACTGAATTGAGAAGAAATAGAAGACCTCAACAAACCAATGACAAGTAAAGAGATTGAATCAGTCATCAAAAACCCCCCAATAAAGAAAAGCCCAGGACCAGATGGCTTCAAAAGTGAATTCTACCAATCATTCCAAGAAGAACTAATACCAATCTTGCTCAAACACTTCCAAAAAATTGAAGATAATATTAGCTAACTCATTCTATGAAGTCAACATCAACCTAATACCAAAGCCAGATAAAGATACTACAAGAAAAAAAAATTGCAGACCAATTTCCCTAATGAATATAGATGTGAGAATCCTCAACAAAATACTTGCAAACAGAATCCAACAGCACATTAAAAGAATTATGCACTATGATAAAGTGGGTTTTATTCCAGTTATGCAAGGGTGGTTCAACACAAAAAAATCAATTAATGGAATCCACTACATTAAGAAATCACAGAGGAGAAACCACTTGATCACCTTGATTGATGCAGAAAAGGCATTTGACAAAATATAAAGCAACATTTCTTGATAAAAAAAAAAACTGTGGAAGATAGGAATAGAAGGAAACTTCCTCAACCTGATAAAGGGCATATATGAAAAACACAAAGCTAACATCATACTCAATGATGAAAGACTGAAAGCTTTCCCTCTAAGATCGAGAAGACAAGGATGCCCACTGTCACCACTGTTATTCAACATGGTGCTAAACATTCTAGCTAGAGCAATTAGGCAAGAAAAAAGAAATAAAAGGCATCCAAATTAGAAAGGAAGAAGTAAAATTTTCACGATTTGCAGGTGACATGATCCTCTATATAAGAAAATCCCCCCAAAAATTGACAACAAAGCTACTAGAGCTAATAAATGAGTTCAACAAAGTGGTCAGACACAATCTTAACATGCAAAAACCAGTAGTGTTTCTATACATTAGTAATGAGTACTCTGAGGAGGTAATCAAGAAAAAATTCCACTTACAATAGCAACTAAAAGAATCAATTATCTAGGAAGAAATCTAACCAAGGATGTAAGGGACCTGTACACAGAAGCTACAGAGCATTGCTAAAAGAAATCAAAGAAGAGCTAAATAAATGAAAGGGCATTCCATGTTTATGAATTAGAAGACCAAATATCATTAAGATATCAATTCTATCCAAATAGATTTATAGATTCCATGCAACCCCAATCAAAATTCCAATAGCCTATTCCGCAGAAACGGAAAAGCCAATTATCAAATTTATTGGAAAGGGTAAGGGGCCCTGAATAGCCAAAAACATCTTTAAAAAGAAGAATGACATTGGAGGACTCAGACTTCCTGACTTTAAATCATATTACAAACTACAGTGGTTAAAAAAGCATGGTAATGGCATAAAGATAGAGATATTGACCAATGGAATCCTATTGAGAGTTCAGAAATAGACCCTCACATCTATAGTCAATTGATGTTTGACAAGGCTGTCAAGTCCACTCAACTGGGACAGAAATAAATGTTGCTGGGAGAACTGGGTATCCATATCCAAAAGGATGAAAAAGGATTCCTAGCTTACACTACATACAAAAATTAACTCAAAATAGATCAAAGATGTAAATATCAGAGACAGGATCATAAAACTCTTAGAAGTAAATGTAGGGAAACATCTTCTAGATCTTCAAGATCTGATAGTAAGCAACGATTTCTTAGACTTAACACCCAAAGCACAAGCAATGAAAGAAAAAAACAGATAAATGGGACTTCATCAAAATCAAAACTTTTACGCTTTGAAGAATTTTGTCAAGAAAGTGAAAAGGCAGCTTCCTCAAAGGGAGAAAATATTTGGGAACCACATATCCAATAAGGGTTTAATATCCAGAATATATAAGAAAATCCTACAAGTCAATAATAAAAAGACAACCCAATTTTAAAAATGGGCAAAAAACTCGAATAGACATTTTTCCAAAGAAGAAGTGTAGATGGCTAAAAAGCTCATGAAAAGACGCTCAACTTCACTATTAGGGAAACGCAAATCAAAACCACAATGAGATATCATTTCATACCTACTAGAATGGCCACTATTAAACAAACAGAAAATTCCAAGTATTGGAGAGGATGTGGAGAAATAGGAACACCCATTCAATGCTAGTGAATGTAAAACAGTGCAGCTGCTGTGGAAGACAGTTTGGTGGGTCCTCAGGAAGCAAAGTACACAATTGCCAAATGATCCCTGAAAGCAGGGATGCGAACAGACATTTGAACACTGATGTTTATAGTGGCATTATCCACAATTACCTCAAGATGGAAGCAACCCAAGTGTCCATCAACCAATGAATGGATAAACAAAATGTGGTATATACATACAATGGAATCTTATTCAGCTGTAAGAAGAAATGAAGTCCTGATGCATGTAAGAGCATGGATGAACCTAGAGGACATTATGCTGAGTGAAATAAGCCAGACAGAAAAGGACAAATATTGTATGATCACTCTAATATGAACTAATTTTAATAAGCAAACTCATTAGAGTTAGAATCTAGAATATAGGTAACCAGGGGATAGAATGAAGGTGGAGTATGGAGAGCTGATGCTTAATTTGTACACAATTTCTAATCAGGTTGATTGTAAATGTTTGGAAATGGATAGAAGTGATGGTAGCACATTATTGTGAATGAATTAACGGTGCTAAATTATGAGTGTGAATGTGACTGAAAGGGGAAGTTTGGGGCTGTATATGTCACTAGAAAAAGCTAGAGGATAAAATATGAGACACTATAACACAGCAAAATCTGTTGTGAATGATGACTGTCATTAATAGCACAAATAGAATGAACTAAAACACATGTATATCACTATTACGAGGTGTTAATAATAGGGTGGCATATGGGAAAAAATATACCTAATGCAAACTATGAACTATAGTTAAAGCAATATTTTAATATTCTTTATTCAGTTGTAACAAAAGTACCACACCAATGCTAAATGTCAACATCAAAGTGGTATAAGGGGTATGGGTTTTTTCTTTTTGGAGTAACAAAAATGTTCTCAAATTGATTGTGGTGATGAATGCTCAACTTTCATTATACTGAGAACCTTTGTACATTTTGGATGGATTTCATGATGTGTGACTATATCTCAGTAAAACTGCTTATAAAAAAAAAAAGGCAGCAATGGGGCAGGAAGTGGGAAGTCTTAATGGCCGTGGTGCACTGCATCCTGGGATAGACAAAGAGCAAGACAGGAAAAATGGCATATCAGTGCATGCTGGGCAATGTAGTTTTCTGTGTAGTCTACAGATTCAGAGAATCAAAGAACCAATAAGTAAGGAGAGGAGACAAGCCTATCTCAGATCAGCCCAAGTACTCTAAAAAAAATGACCATTAGTTTGGAAGCATGGATAGACCTGTCTCATTTGAGAATGAAGGAGGAAAAAGTCTAACATGGAGTGAATAAAATGACTGTATAGAACTTAGGAAAAGAAATATTATCTTCAATAAGTCTTAGAATTAAAAGAAAAAAAGGCTTAGAATAATAATATATCTCTGAAATTCCTAACATAAAGCATCAGGGAAAACATCAGGAAAGGTGCATCTTCAGCACAATTCCAGATGAAGTAGCCTCTATGAAACAAGAACAGAAAGCCAGAAGAAGAAAACAGGGTGAGGCAAAAAGGGAGATGGAGGCATTAAGGAATTATTATAAGGAAACAAAATTGGAATTAATGGAATTAAATTAGCACTGAAACCAGGAAAAGTAGAATCAACATTGCAGAGAGTCAAATAAGTAACATGTTGAGATAAGGAAGTTCTACCAGTATACAGTCGCAAAACACACAGAAACAACGACACAGATAACAATAGACAGGACCAAACCAGAGATCCCAGAAATAGAGTATTAGTATTCCTGAAGGAGAGAGAACATAAGAAACAAACAGTGATATAAATAAAAACCATGTTCTGAGCTGAACAGAGAGCTGTGGGTGCTGCTGAATAGGACCAACACATTCCAACAAATCAATGGCAAGAAACTCACACCTAGATAATAGCCTGGCAATATTTTCTTAGGCTTTTTATTACTGAAATTTCAAACACATAAAAGAAGACAGATAGCATAGTATAATGAACCTCTGGCTCATGAAGTCTGGCAATATTTTTTTAAATAAAAGAAAGAGAAAATGTTTCCAAGCATTTAAGCAAAAAAATTAGATCCACCCTTAAGGACAAAAATCAGGCTAGTCTTGAACTTAATGCAACCCTATATGCCAGAAGATGAATAGAGGAATGAAAAATTAAAAACAACAACAAAAAAAGTCTACAGTTTGGAGTGGGGGCTGGGGCAGGGGGTTATGTTCTCATCCCCAGCCAATTACCTTTCCTGTGCTAAAAAATAACCAACATTTATTGAGCTCTTGCTAGATGCCAAAGACTAGTCTATGCACTTCACAAGTATTAACTCATCTAATCCTCATAACTACACCATGAGGCAGGTATACTACTATACCCACTGGACAGATGAAGAAACAGAGGCACAAAGAGCTAATAAATGGCAGAACTAAGACTGAAATCCAGGCAGCCTGGCTCCAGAGCTCATAATCTTATTAAACTCTCCATTATATGCCTTCTCAGGAGCAATGTAGACTCAAAAAATATTCTAAGTTCTTAGAGAAAAGCTACTGGAAAAAATATGCCCATAAATGAAGAAAAGAAGCAGAATTAAGAACTCAAGAATGGGGCAGTCAGGTATTAAAGGACTATTGGGGAACACTGTACCCAGTTAATCATGGAGCTGAGCAGGGCTCGACTAGCATGACGCAAAAAAGACACTTGCCTCAGGTTCAGTGGTTAAGAGGGCACCAAAAAACTTACTAATCAAGATAAACAATATTTTAACATGACTTTTTTTTTTAAATCAAAATTAATACAAAAAAAGTTTTGCACAACTCAGTCTCATCACTTGCCTCACCCTAATTCACCTCTTGTTGGAGTCTGTCTTTATTTAAAATTTTGATATTTTCTTCATTATGGATTTTTTGCATTCATTTTGATTTTTTTAAAATATTGCAGCAAAGTATCATTTATTTTAATTACAGGGCTTTTTGGTATCCCCTTAAATTTTATGTTGAAGACGTCTCATTCACCTTATCCTAGTCACAGCCCTGGAACTGCATATATAATTTTCCTAAACATGGTTACATAACTGAATACCAAAGTCAAAATTATTTTAAAAGAAATGCAATCATCATATATTAATAATAAATCAATATTCAAATGTTAATAACATAGCCCCCAGATTATATTTTCAAAAATTGGAAAGTGGATTGGAGAAGCAGGAGGAAATAAAAACTTGCCAAAATCTAAAAAAAAGAAGATTAAAAAAATAGCATATCATCCTTGACTTCAATGATTAGAAAAATATAGGTGAAAGAATCCTTATGAAAAACTTAAATGCAGCTGCTACTAGAATTTATTCACATATTCCCATTTTCCCCCAAATACTAAAGAAGATAAAAGTAAAGGAAATTCAACCTGTGTAACAAATTAGAGAGAAAGCAAGAAAAACAGTGTAGAAATAAACAAATAAAAGACATACAGGAGACTAACAGAAATGAAACACCAATTTCAAGAAAACTATTAATGGGCTAAATTATTCTCTTCAAAATAGACTCTGCAGATTGTGTCATAAAACAAAATGCAAGGCTAAACCATACTTCATTAATTCTAAGATATATCTATTTTCACGTTAACATCTCTGAAATCGGGGCTCATCTTACACTCAGCGGTGTATGTAATATTAATTGGCAGCCTTTTTTACTCTTTTTGGTGATACAGAGAATAATGGTGTGTCTTACTAGTGACAGTCTTTGAGAGCTGATAAAATATGGTCTTGTCTAGAAGTATCTCACCTATAGGTAGTGACTCAGAAAGTAGAAAGACGGTCAAAAACATACCAAGAAGTACAAATGAAAAGAAAACTGCCACTGAAATAGCAACATCAACATCAAACACGTGAGCTGCCGACTAAAAATAATATCAACTAACTGGATATTAATTACCTTTAAACTCTCTAATGTACCCCATATGAGTAAAGCTTAAGGAGATTTAATCAAAGACAACACAAAAGAAGATAACGTGAAGACAGAGGGCCAGATGGTCCACCAAATGGCAAATCCACTCCTTAAAACAGGCTTCTACACACATCTGTAGTTCCTCACATCGCATGCCTTTATAGGGGTAAGAACAGGGGGAAGAAGGAAAGCAACCTAAAGTAAGAGTGTTGGTTCACCCAAACCAACCGGAAGCCAAAAGAGACCTGCAGAAGGCTTAACTGCGGGCATCAGGGTTTGACTGTGGAATGTCCCATCTGTCCCTGGCCTCAGTTTAAATCTTGCTTGGAGTGTTGAGAGCTGCAGGCCTCTGCCAGGAGGTCAGTGACAGGCAGGTGGCACCCCCAAGGCCCTTCTCTTCCCACAACACAGTGAATACGGGTCCCCTAGGCTCAGTAAACCTAAAAGGATTTTCCAAAATGGAATAAAATTGATAAACTTGAGAAAAGTGTAAGGCACATTTACAACAAAAAGCTACTGTGTTAGTATCTATTTAGGGAGAAGTTGCTACTCAAAACTCTGTATAGACAGTTTTTCTCTTCTCCCAATGTTCTATTTTACTAAAGGAATATTTTCACTTTTAATCACGGAATAGGGGAACATGATTAACGTGAGGCAAATTTTCACCAGAAGCAGTGTCAAGAAAGAAGGTAGAAGAAAGAGGAGTGAAAGCAAAGGGAATTTCTTTGCTTGTGGTGGAAAAGAGATTAACACTGGGAATCCAAAGGGGCTGCTGGAAAAAACGGAAGCCCAGCGGAAAGAGAAAGGGAATTGGAGGGAAGGCCAAGAAAAGTCCTTATGCTATTATAACAGTCTCACCTATTCGACCCTTTTTTGCCAAACTCCAAAATGGTAAGAGCAATGCAACTGGCATATTTAAGTGACAATACTCACAAATCTCAGAATCAAAAAGTTATCAGTAAGGATGAGTTAAGGAAAGCACACTAAATTCTGCTCTGGTCCTCCTCCCTTCGATTGCATGTTTCTTGATCTTTTGTCCATATTTATGTCTAAGGGCACATAAATTCTCTCTCTCTCTCTCTCTCTCTCTCTCTCTCTCTCTCTCTCTCTCTCTCTCTGTCGATCACACACAAACACACACAGTCAAGACGCCACAGTCACCTACCCTGGTCACTCTGACTCCAGTGTCCTTTCCTAACATGCCTTGCACCAATTATCCTGTTAGCCCCCAGCTCTCACCTGGCACTAGAATGTGCTTCTCTGGTTACAGGTGTCTGCTCTGAATATGAACCATGATCCCTGGAACAAGGCCTGAACCAAATAACTAACAGGAAGCAGAAACCAAAGTATTATGCTTCCTCCAAGCCCTCCAAACCTCCTGTTTTCTTCAGATTGGCAACCTGCCTAAAAGCCCAGACTCCCAAGTAGCATAGGCTTTTCTAGCTCTGAGTGTGGTCCTACCTGCCTTCGCCTTCTAGAATCAGAAGCACACATCCAGGCTGGAGAAAACAGATGCCCAGCCTCGCCATTACTCAGTCATTTGCCTCCATCAGGCTGTTGAATTAGATTTGGGAGCCACCAGGAACAGTAAGAGAGCTGCATAATATAAGCCCCGACCAAAACCCAATTTACTTCATTAATTTTAATTACAAATCTCTCAATAAACAAAGGTTAAATGAAGCATTTCAGATATATATATATATATATACACACACACACATATATATATCTTAGAGATGACAATGGAGACAGGTCTGGGAGCCAGAGTGCATGGGTGAGAGGCAGTTGAATCCTAAAGTGTTTTCAGATTTCAGTCCATTTGCTCAGAGGAAATGAGCATTGATGAGCAACATCTGCAGACAAAGGCTCCAAAGCCAACATATTCCCGAAGACACAACAAAATGCAACAGAAGATAAAATGCTACAAGACCAAAAATTAATTCTTGATTCAGAGAAGGAGCAGAGGGAAAAAATAATAATAGTAAGTGCAAGGGTCAGAAAGCAGGGAGACCTGAAGCAGGAATGATCTGTATGGCTATTTGGTAGGCTGCGGGTAATCTAGGCCTCCCAGCCAACTGAACATTCAAAGGAAACTCCGACAGAGTTTCACTGTAATGGAGATTTTGATTTCCATCAACTCAGCCTAGCACTCCCTAGACATAGCCATTATGTTTTCATCGTGGGAGTCAGGCTGCTATGGTTATTATTAACCTCGAGAGGCCCCTGAGATTCTAAACAAACACATTGTGTGGCAACACTCCCAAAGCCACCATTCTCTCCCATTCCAGCAGCCTGAGATTCGGGAACTCTGTTTTAACTGCAAGGAACTGGGATGTTCGGGATGCAAAAAGTAATTCAATTTTTTTCCCAACGTGTGGCACAGACTTAAAAGACACATGTGGAATATGTTAAAACTTCAGGGCTGTGCTGTATGGACTACAAATTTTACAGGGATTAAGAAGACAAGGAAACAAATTAGCCTTTGTGATGCCTTGTGGTTCCCCATTCTCCAACTCTGAACCAGGTGCTGGGATAAAAATGGCCAAAGGGAAGGGGAATGGGCAAATTGGGGAAAGGAAATACATGAAGACAGTAACACCACAGTGGCATAATTTCAGTGATTCTGCTCAGTCTTTCCTGCTCCCAAATGGTTCCTACTGCAACCTGCCACCACATCTGAAATCCCAGTCTTAGAGCTTTGTCCCTCCAGGAGCTTAAAAACACCAGAGGCCCAATGAAAATCTGGAAAAAAAAAAAAACAGAAATTTGCTAAAAACCACCCTGGAGAAAGATATTTTTAAAGAGGTTAATTTCAGGAACAAGAAAATGATTCAAGCTCCTGTTTCCCTGTGAAAGATCCTTGGCCTGAGCCCAGTGGGTTGCAGAGGATAGAAGTTACCACACAGGGCAAGAAAGACCATGGGGAGCCTCGAAAAGTTTCAAGATCTCACTCTGAATTTGTGCCTAAGCCCTAATGGAGGTCACAGAGGCTCTGTCCAGATCTGGAAATACCAAGGAATCACACTGAAGTGTCAACATTTGAGTTTCAGTTTTCAGGCTGAGAAGGAAAAGGAAAGGTGAAAATACAGGCTTGGGTATCTCCATTCTGTGCCTCAATACTCGTGGATCCTCTCCTGGATTGGATCCTGCACCAGAAAGTTTTTTTCTTTTATCTTTTATTATGTAGGACGTTAATGGATCAACTGGTGAAATTTAACAAAGTCTGTAGCTTAGGAACAGCATTATAATCACGTTAATTTGCTGATTTTGATCATTGTACTGTCATTTTGTTAAAGGAAACACACACTGAAATATTTAAGGATGAAGGGGCATCACATCTGCATCTTACTCGTACATGGTTAGAAAATCATAATTCTGTTATAGAAACAGAGAGAAAATGATGAAGCAAATGTGAAAAAATGTCAGCATGTGGGGAATCTGGGGACAGATAACATAAAAATTTTTCATACCATTCTTGCAATTTTTCTGGAAGTCAGAAATCATTTCTAAATAAAATTTAAAAATATACACCTGAAAAAAATATATTCGCCTGCCATGAGAGAATTGTGATGGTAGCAGGGTCTCCAGCCCCAGATTGCGGGACCCAAAGCCTACCAGGTGGTTTTTCTGGATTGAACAAAGGCTCCCAAGCAAAGGAAGATGAGCGCACCTCTCGCCTCTGCTCCCCCTCTTTGCTCGGTGGCCCTACACAAGTCATTTTACCACCCTCAGCCCCAGCACTGCATCCAATGCATGGGCGCAATGCTATCCACTTTGTGAAGAGAATGGAAAACACCCTGGTAGGATGAGAGTTCAGTAACTGATGGTGGGTATTATAGAAAGAAACCAAAGTTATCCACACAATCTACTCTGAAAACCCAACCATCACTTTTAATCTCCAGTGATTTGGAGGGGCAAAGAGTACTTGAGGAAAGCATGACATATAAAGACTATCACTAATCACCTAGCTTTGCTTTTTGCCACCTAAGTTGCCTCATTTCCTCAGTAATTAAATGAATTCTGTGCAACAAAGCTCAGTGAGGCTTCTGTTATTGTTAATGATAATACTTTATAATTATATACGACATGACCAATCTCAAGTCATGTTCACCTTTGTTGCTGGATTTAATCTTCACTAATGTCTTTATATCTGCTTATTGATTAAATCTTCCTCCATAAGAATTGAGACTTCTTAAGGGAGCATATTATTATCTCTAGCTTATTGAAAAAGAACTAGAAATGCTTCTGGTATGTATTCCAGAGAAGTCCATGAGAGAACACACACAAGGATGTTCACTGCAGCCAGGTTAGTGGAGCAGAGCGCCATCGGCCACGCATGTGCCCGTCATCGGGAAGTGGTTGGAAGAAAGCATGGTGGCTGCAGTCTTCTGCAGCCTATGCACAGTTAGAGATAATGGGCCAAGGTGCTGCATAGAAATGGCTCTTAAAAGCAGAATGCTGAGCCAAAAAAGAAACAAACGGAATGAGGTATACAAGGTGATGTCAGCAAGTCTGAAAGGAGCTCCATAGCATTCTTGTCAAACATGCTAGTTAAACTTGTAATAGGATGTTAAATTTCTAATTTGCAAAAGAAAAACATACCCTAAAGTGTGGAGGGAAGGAGGATGGATGGATTTAAAGGAGGAAGGCAAAGGGAAACATACACAGAGACCTGATGGGACTCATTCCAAACACAGAAGAGCCCACTGGGGGTCTTACCTGAGGCCCCTGGCTTGTGGCTGGGCTGGCCCACCTGGTGCACAGTCTGCTGTAGCAAGTTGAGGCACTCCCCGAGGCAGCTGAGGGTAGCAGCCGAGGTAGCTTTTAGGAGCAGCAGATCCTGGTCCAAGGCAGTGAGGGGACCAGAACCTGGAAGGGACTCGATGGCGTGCACAAGATTCTTCTGCTGCCCTTCCACCTGGTTCATCATCTACAAAATGGGGGAAGACAGCAATGAGGTGAGAGTCGGAAGCCCTTCCACCAGGCTTGGGACCCAGCACTTAAAGCATGGAACTGGATGACAGTTAGATGAAAGTGATGAGAGAAACCATCATCACCCAGACTACAAGTGAAGGGAGAATCAGCTCAGAGGATGTTCAATGCACATTAGTCCCCTGAGGAGATGCAGTCCTGGGTGAAATCTGTCTAGGTAAATCTTTTCAAACCACTTACCGCCAGAGGCACACATCTGTGGCTCCAGTCAAAAGAGAATTTTAGAACTTTAGAGCTGAAAGGGAAAATCAGGATCATCTGGATGGAGGTATCATTTTACAGAGATTCTGAAGGAAGGTTGATAAAAAAAATTCTTTAAAAGTAGAAGTCTTTGTGACCATCTTTAGAGTTCTCTTACTATGAAAGGTTAGCTGAGACGGCAGGGGCACCATCGGCCTTGTCCCAGAGCAAGGTTAGGTCCTTGCTTTCCCTCCAACTCCAATCTTTAATTCCTTGGCAATCCCACTCAAAGTTCAAGAAATGGAAGCAAAATCTGGAGCTAGTATCTGTACCAGAGAGATCACAGTGAAGCTAGTGCCAAACCTCCTCACCCCCCTCACAGCCCCCCCCCCCCAACATACACATAAACAATTTTAAGTAGGATCTGACTTTCTTAACACTATATAAGAGCTAAGGAAGGACAGGAAAATCAAGAATTTTTAGACCCAGCTCTACTCCATGGCTTAAGCTCTGACAAAACAAGATAACTATATTTTGTGGTTTGGCTTCAGTTCATAAGCAACAGAGAAGCAATAGTCTAATTGCATCTCTGAATTTACAAATCAAGGAGAAAGAACTGGGAGCTCAATAAACACTTTAATGGCTGTCTTGTGAAGTTCATCTTTCTCGTGCTTTACTTCTTATGAAACAGGATAGTGTGCATACAGTGTTTAGCACCATGTCAAGGTAATAAAGAGTTTTTTTGAGAAGTGGAAGTGCTAAAGCTACCCACCTAAGGTCACAGAGCTTATCAGCATCAGAGGCAGGGTCAAAATCTATTTCTCTATACTCTGATGCACAATTTTTTAAGCTTGCCCCACAAAAGTCATCCTTAATTTGAAGCGACATCTCCTGCTCTGCCACTGTCACCCCCAGAGAATCCTGGTTACCATGATGATGTCATAACGATGTCATCAGCCAAGGAGAAGCATCAGTTCTCTAATGACCACATTCCTGGACTTGAATACAAAACTCATTCCATGTTTGGCCTTATTTTTCTATTTCTTTTTGAAAACAAATGCCTACTATTTTCTATCATTCTATGTAGTCATCTGCTTTAAAGAAAATAAAATTAAAAGTTCAACCATTGCAATCCTACTTACCCAAACTGGTACTATTACTTCAAAAATATTTTTTGAAAAAAAAAAATCAATGTTAATAAACATAGTGCACAGATGTGGTTTGGAGAAGTTCGTCTTAATATGTACACCCATTATTTGGCCATTCAGACTGTTTTTTCACAGTTTACAGAAGTTACACCTAGCCATCACAGCCCCTAAAACAGTGCCTATGAACAACAGGGGCTCAATAAATATTCATTTTCCCTTAAGGTCTTTGCTTAAAAGTTACCTTCTCAAGAAAACATCCCAAACCACCTAATTTAAAATTGCATCTTCAGCGACCTTATGTTCCTCCTCCATAACACTTACCACCTTCCAATTGAACTTGTAATTTACTTGGGGTGTTCATCTACCCCAGTGTATAAGCCCCACAGAAGCAGGGGTCTTTACTGTTCACTGATGTATCCAAAATACAGTAAATATTTGTTGAATGAAAGAATTAGTTCCCAGTCTCATTCTTCCCCCTCCGAAATACATCAGAACTCATTTATGACACAAAGTCTGCAGAAGTCATTCTGACCACATAGATTATTATTTGATCAGTATAATATAGCTGAAGATATACCTCCATTATCAGTTTAGGTTTGCCAAGAAATAACCACCAAATGGTTAACCTGGAATAAAAATGTCTGTATATTCTTTACCAGTCAACTAAATGTAGAGCTGCTAACAGTTAGGGAAAAGTGGATTTCAAGCTATTTGTGGCAGTCAGCATTTCCATGAACTCCTGTCATAAAACCTTATCTTAGAAAAATGATGTGCTAAAAGGGAAGAAGAAAATATAATGATGAAAAATATAATACATTATGTTGTTGACTATTATGGATGATGCCATAACACTTAAGAGAAAAGGTGAGTAAAATCCATTAACTGTATGGAATATATCATTTTCAATTCCACAAAAAGAATTAGCTGTACTCCAATTACATAGTATAAGATAAATACTTGTTATTTCAAAGCATAAAATGTTATGTATATCTTATGTAATAAAAACACCAAATTGGCTTACAGAATCATCTGCTCTATTACAAGAGGTACATGCCCAGAGATCGAATCCACGCATCTGCTCTTTGTAAAGTATTCAATGGTATTTATTGTGAGCCTACTGCCAATACCAGAGACAGAACTGCCTTTTAGAGGAGGCATGTGGAAAGGAAGATGGGACAGATTTGGCCACCATGAGGACTGGGGAGAGATACTGGCATTTAGTGGGTAGGGACCAGGGATGCTAAATGCCTTGCAAGTTAGGGTACAGTCCCATACAACAAAGAACTTTCCTGCTCAAAATGCCTGTAGTGCTCCCTTGAGGAAAACTGTGCTAGAGAGCTGTCAATAACCAGGTACTTCATGGAGTTCAGCATCTTTCTGTGTGAATCGAGCATTAAAATATGACAAGAGCCTAGTACAGTGCTTGGTGCATAGCAGACACCTCATGAAGATTCACTTTCTCCCCTTCTTTTTCCGATATGTGATACAAAACATAACTCAAGTCTTTAATGATGCAATCAATACTGACCTGCACTTTATATTAACTTAATCAGGCTCCAAATGAAATTGTGTGAGTTCTGAAATAAATGCAGGATTCCTAGTCTCAGAGCCTTATATCACAGTAATTACTGCTCTAACATTTGCTAAGACTAGGAGGTACTGATAGAGTCTTCATAAGACTTTGGAAGAATGAGTTTTAGTTATTACCATCCCTCTCTAATTTTCATTGAGGGCACATATGAGATGATGAATGTGTTGCTAAAAGCTGTGTGCATCAGAAATACCAAGAGCAAATTCTTAAAGCAGCTCCTTCTCCCCTTCGAGGTTCCTAAAGGCTTATCAACAAAAGAGCAAAGCACAACCATCTACGAGGGCATCTACTGCCACCAGCCTTTTTAAAAAATGTCGAATCACTTACTTTAATTACACGTTTCCAATCAGAGCCCTAAACACTTGATCTGAGGCACATCAACATTAATCATCTACATGTTTAGAAACAAAAAAGGCACAAATTTCATTTCTTTCTGGCATTCAGCTTCCACAACAGGAGCATCACCATCCTGTAACACAGGTGCAAAAATGGTGCCCCAAATTAAATCACAGAGACCCACCCCCTGAGAATGTCAACACTGAGGATGTGAAATAGACCAAATTTAGATCAACTTGAACTTCAGCTTCACAGATAAGCAAACTTCACCGGGAGGAAAAAAAAATCTATAGCCTGTTTTCCAGGGCACCAACAATGGCAGACACATTACAAAATTAAATCACAAGAGTTAATGCTAATAGGATCAATGGCAGCTAAAAGAGAAAGAAGATGGTCAATGGAGCCTGAACCCCAGATGCAAAAAAAAAAAAACAAAACCCAATGACGTCCAACTCAACAAGCTTAGCCCTGGCTAAACAAAGAATCTAAGTGGGTAGCAAGGGGAGGAGGCCTAGTTCGTCTTGACTGTCTTTGACTTTTCTGAGTTGCAACCTTTGGTTTAGGTTTATAAGCCTAAAAGGCCCAGTCCTGAAAGGTCGTGTCAGCAAAGACTAGCTCAGCCACTCCTCCATTGCTAAGCAAAGGTTCAGCTGCTTGCCCTGGTCGGCACAGCATCCTGGCACACAGGTTCCTCAGGTGCTTCTTGTGGCAGATTCCACCTTGCCAGTGCTCTGCCCAGAGGCCCCAGCTGCCCAGGATCTCTGATTGGGGGAAGGGAGACACAGGTCATTTTTTTTTACGCTTAGGGAATAAAAGCCTATTTTCCATTCAAAGGCATATTAGCCTGGCCTCCCATTTTCACTTACAAGTTGAAGACTACCTCTATAAGCAGATCTATCTGGCCAGCTGAGAGGTTGTGGAACACCTTCCATTAATCTTTTTGATAGAAGAATCTTCTCTTCCTTGCACAAAATTGATGAGAGAAGCATTCATCATTTCTAGATTTTTGACCTTCTTTCTGGATACATACCCACTTTGCCTTTGAACATCAAGGTGTCATTACAGAGGGTAAACATTACCAAATGACTTAAGCCATGACCCCAAATTCCTCTGTCCACTGCCACCCATGGGGGGCAAGAGAGGCTATTTTTTTTTCTTCTTCTTCTTCTTCTTCTTCTTATTAGAGCAATTGCAGTTTACAGAAAAATCATGCAAAAAGTTCCCACATACCACCCCCCCAAACACACAGTTTTTCCTATTAATGTTTTGCATTAGCTTTGTTACAATTGATGAACAGTATTATAATTACACTATTAACTATAGTCCACAGTTTACATTAGTATCCACTCTTAGTATTGTAACATTCTGTTTTTTGTTATCATTATTTTTGTTTTTAGTTCTAGTTACATACAAACAACTGTAAAACTTCTATTGAAAAGGCTTTGAAGTTCAACATTTTTACACTTTGTTTTACATTTTTACACACAAGCCCATGTTGTTTAGTTCAAAAGGCAAAGGAAAAATTCCAAATTACAACACCTATCCCCACACACAAACTCAAAAACCACATTCTGAAGATATGGGGATGAGCCTGCTCCATTTCTTAAAAACAGATTCCTTTCAGTCATTTTGTCACCTTAGGCTTTTCTACAATCATTTCCTTGCCACCCCAATAATAACACCATGCTGCACAAATACAAAATGCAAACTATCTTTTTAAACTCCTAAAAAGTAAACCCACACTGAGATGTTAAAGAAATGAACATTCTCTTACAGCACGAAGTCCCTTAAGACTCCATCATGTCCTTCTTCGCTTTGCAGGCGGGAAACATCAGGTCAGAGAGAGTAGGTGACCTTGCCAAGGTCATATGGCTTCACTTGTACTGGCAAAGCAGGGCTGGCATGCAGCTCCTCCTGCCCCAGGTCAGTGTCCTTTTTACTAGGAGATACGATCCTGCATACTTTCTCTTATCTTCTCACATATTCTGGTATCAAAACACTATCGCTTACCTCCGAAAACTACTGCAATGTTTCTTCCTTTTCACTGTTACTCATCCTACCCTTTCTCACTATCTAGAAACAAACTGGGTTTTTGTTTTTTTGTAATCATTATTACAAAAGGCTGGCTCACTCCATCAATCACCACCCCAACAAAATTAGACAGTAAAAGAGTTATAAAGGAAGTAAAAATACCTATAACCCTCCTTCCTAGAAATAAACACTGTTAACATTCTGGCATTTATTATTCTAAATCTTCTATTTATACATGCATAGAGTATATTATTTTATTTGCTTCAAAATAATCCAGTAGAGGTTAGGGGAGTATGGACAAAACAATATTGGCAGTGGGGAGGCTGAAGCTGGTGATGGGGACACAGAGATTCAATATTACCTTCTCTATCTTCAATATAATCTCTCTCTTTTTCCATAATCACAAGGTTTTTAAAAACAGGGAAAACACATCATAAATATCTTTCCATATCAATAAACATTGATCTAATTTTAATGGCTACATTGTATAAAAGCTTTTAATTCCATGCAAAGTAGACTTGGGTTTAGAACAAAAGCTCTTTCAATGCAATTTCACTATCACTTCTTCTTATATAACTTTTGCTGAAGAAACACAGAGGTAGAGAATGCATTTTTAGAATTATGTAACAGAAGATGTCTGCAGAAAGGTTGAAAATTACCACTTTTAATTCCATGTGTCAGTACTGAATGCTAACATGTTGCTAATAGTAAGGGTGCAAGGCACAAAAGGAATAAACTCTTCTGTTGCTTCCAAGGAAAAACCACAGGTCAACAGAAGGATTTTGATTATAAGGTAACGAAAAATAGTAGGTAAGTGGATAATAAATGCCTTACCATTCATTCTCATTTACCTACACCCTCTGCCTCCCACACCCTCTCGTGAGCAAAGGATTGACCTAAGCAGGGTCTTGAACTCGGACCAAGGGACACTCACTCTCTCTGGACACAGGCAGACCTCCCGGGCCCAACACCCAGTACCGGGGCTTGCAGCAGTTCCATTCTACAGCAGGCTACTTTCTGCTTTGTTTTAATTAAAAATATCTTTTTAAATGCAAAAGTAAGATTTACTTATTACAGAAAACACAATCATATAGAAAAAATACCCATAATATCCCAAAAGCCGGAGATAAATGTACATTAAAATCTTGGCGTGTGTGTATATATATATGCATGCACACACACACACACACACACACAAATATACACACATTTTCTTTTCCTTTTTGTGAAAATAGATGAACACCATAACACTGTTCGTAATCTTTTTCATTCTATATACTATGTCAATAAATTTCTACAGTACTATTTAAAATAATGCAGATCATTTCATCGCATAAATGTGCCATAATTTATGGCCCAATTCCTTATTGCTGGACATTTCAATAATTTCTGCCTTTTTTCTCTATGACAAATTATAGTCCCACATACTTCTCTGTAGCTAAATCTTAGCATCAATTTTTAATGATTTTCTCAGAATAAACTCTTAGAAGAGGAACTTCTGGTTTAAAAGGTATTTAACATTTTAAGCTTTTTAACAAATACTGCCAGTGATCACGCACTATCAAAAAACAAAACTGTACCCATTTGGATGCCCTCAGCAGTGTGTGAGATGTCCTCCTCATCTCTTTCCAATATCATCTTTTTTTCTTAACCAATTTATCAGGGGAAAAAAAAGTATTTGCTTTAATTCACTGAATATGCCCTGTATAATGTGGAGGTAAAGAAAGGTTAAGAAGGTTCCATGTCCAGAAAAAAAAAAAATGTAGACGACAAAGCAAAAGTGAGCCAGAGTATTTTCCTTCCTAAGGCTGGAAGAAGCAGTGCTGATAAGAGGGCGTGGGCACAAATGTAGGGAATGTAGGCAAGATGGCACCCAGGAACGGAAGGGAAAGCTAAAGTCCTGAGAAAGGGGAGGTGAAGGACTCTTGGGAGAACCAGATGGATCCAGAAAGCTTTCAAAGAAGCCCGAGTTCTCTCCTCAAAGATCCCAGGAACAACAGGAACAGGTCCTAAGGTCCCCAAACCCTTGTAGGGCCAGACCAGAGAATGGCTCTACCTGGACCGTGAGGTCCAGCTGCCCAGTTATGTCCCCAGAACCTACTGGGTAAAGGGAAGGGCATTTCCCCACCTTCCCCAAGCCCGCCAAAAGCGCTGGGTCTGATTCCAGCATAGCACTTGAGTTTAAGGAAAAGCAGAGAGCAGCTTTTGCTTTCCTCAGATGTTCCCTTCTCTTCTCACTCCCTTCATTCACCTCCAGTGTGAAAGCCATGGCTGTAAGAGTCACCTACATGAATAACAGAAGCAGAGCCATTTCGCATCTTTGTAGTTCACAAAAGTGCTTCCACACTCACAGACTCTCATCTCTCCAGCTCTCGCATGGCCACAGGGCAGCACTGGTTATTATTTATCCTCATTTTACACAAGCATGTGGCTGGAAGGTTAAACCACTTGTCAAATCGTAATCCATGCAAGTGGAGATGTCAGGACTGAAGCCCAGTGTTCTGGATCCAAACTTCTCTGCCCCGTCCACACTGTCAGAAACAAGGGGAACAACACTGCTCAACAAATGAGTCATGATTGCAGCACAAAAGCTCACACACTATTCACACTTTCGGATGCTCATCTAGTATGGCCTTCCAACTAAAAGCAAGTAGATGCTTAGGTGCTAGCTAGCTTATCCACTGGTTACTTCATTACAAATGGAATGAGAACACCATCAGACTGCAAACACCTGCTGGTTAAAGTCACCAGGAAAAAAAAACAACCATGATTTATAAACAAAAACCGAATAATAAAGGGTAAGGAGATATTCTGCAAATGGCATGAAAGTTTCACTCTAGTGTTTAAGTTTCTTTGAGAAGTTCGCTAATCAGAAACTGAGTGTTAAACACATACCATGTTTAAAAAAAAAAAAAAACATCTAAAATGCCACTTTATTAATACACTTCACATTCTTCTTGTTCATTTACTGCCATATGCTGGCAAATACTAGCTGGTACATCAGTTTTTTCTCTCGCAGAACAATAATGATTTTAAACATTTTTCTCGAGATTTGTTCATCTTTATTCATTCATATTCCACCACATATGTGCTCAGCCTATCTCAAAGAACCTCTAAATTTCTAGATATTTAGTTTCTATTCTAGGGCAATTCTTTTATTTTGTAGGGAGAGTAGACTGTTGCTAAAAATTCCTGAAGAAAACATTACCATAGACATCTATATTCTAACTTCAGTTAGCATATACTTAGCTAACTGGGCCTTTAGCTCTACCCATAAATGCCTGCTACACAAAACATATTGTTTTTAGTTCTAATATCCACTAAAGCAGCAGAAAATAGCATGACAATGTAGTTCACTTTTCTGGTGAAAATTCATTTCACTTGTGTCAATTGTTTTGAGGGAAGAAATGCATCTCCAAAGAGTGCTTGAAAGAAAATAAAAATGTGGCAAAAACTTCACACCTCCAGGCTAACCTTTTACAGCATTTGAGCCCCGGCAAATGAAACTCTGGAAAGATAAATGCATTTATTACGAATCTGCTTCATTAATCTAAAAGGGAAAATTATGTTAGGAATAAGCCACAAGTAATTAATATTTATTTTATTCCCACTGGGTAAATGACACAGCAGTCATCATTTTACAGATGAGCGAACACAATTCCAGCAAATAAACTGCTTAAAATGTAATCCGCAAGGTGCTCAGATACGAGATGGAATATGACATATAATTCACAGTGCTTTGCAAAAGGGCTAATGACCCTTTGCACACACTGGCATTTGAAATTGCTTCCCCACAATGGAAATGAACTAGACTGGAAATTCCCACTCGTTCCCCAGGCTTCCTCATGACTCTGGGCATCTACTTTGTAAGAAAGTAAATGTAAGAGTGTAGTCCATGATCACTATTCATATAAATAAGTACACAAAAGGAATTTACCATATGATAATTAGTTCCATTCATATTTATCAATGGATACTGCTGACGGAATCAACCCATTAATCCACTGTCATACTGTGAGCTACTGAAGGGCAGGGCCCAGGGGATTTATTCTTTAGAGACATTATTCACAGGAGATACCTGATACATATGTGTTGAGTGAATGAATGGAGGAGAGGGGAAGGGATGAGGGAGACGAGAAGGAGAACAAGTGAAAGGAAGGGGGAGGATGCAGCACAGATGAAGAGGGCAAGAAAGGATGGAAGAAGAAGGAAAGAAGGGGGGATAAAGGGGGAGGAAGGGAAGAAAAAAGGACAGAGTTCCAAGTTTCTGGAAGTTTTAACAAGCTGGCATGGTTCTCCAGCAAAGCCAAGGACTCCCTTCAATTGCCCCTAGTTGACTGTTACTACCGCTACCCAAAGAATAAAGGATATCTTCCCCCTTTAGCCTGGAAACTTAGAACTTCAGCCTTAACCACTGGTCATCTCTAGCACTATTCTTCTACTCTTTCAGCTTGGGTCAGACATTCAACTGCACATTAGACATCTCTGGGCACAGAGTAGGTCCAAGTTTCCTAAAGCCTCTAACTTAATCTATGCATCTCAGGAAAACCAAGGCCTTACCTGAATGGGTTCCAACCCATGCACTGCCTCTCTCTTGGTTAATTCCTACTGTTTCTTCACAGCTCAACTCACAGGTTGCTTTCACCAAGTAGCTTTAAGCCACCCCCAACAAGGGCATAGTCTCTTCATCCATAGGACCCACTGCGGCTGTAATTAAGTAATTTATTATGTTACGGGTTAGTTAATCTCTCTCACCCATATCAAGTTCTGAGCTCCACGTGGACAAGGACCTTGCCTCTTTCGTTCACTATTATTTCCCCAGCACCTAGGAAAAAGCCTAGCAAACCATGGGCAAAAAATATTATTTGAAAGAATGAGTGAATGAACAAATGAATGAATATATGAAGGAGGGCACCCAGACATCTCGAGGGCCGAGAACTGGCTGTTCTCAGGCATGTAAGACAGGTAGATCTGAGTGCCACTAAGAGATGTATCTCTTAGAATGGAAAAAGGTACCAAAAACATCTCAATGGCAGGAAGTGAGCCTTTAAAATCTACAAGTGAAGAAGGAGGCACTTTACCATATCAAGACAAGGAATCCCAGTAATCAGGAGAGAAGGTTTCACATTCCTTTGGTATAGCTCCCAGGGCCTAGTTGACCATGGTCAGAGAGAGGATTTAATGCACAGAATAGAAACCCGCCCACACCAGTGTAAGAAGAAGGGGATTTGGTGCATGAATACAGCAGGTATACTGCTGCATGGATACAAGAAAGAGGTGCCTGGAAGCTACTAGAAAGCGTTACCCTCTCTGTCCTTCAGAGACTTGGGGGTCTCTTGTCTCTCTCCATCTCTCTCAGTCTCTATGACCTCTGTTTTTCATCTCTTTCTCTTCTTGCTCGATTGAACTTCCTCTGCTTGTACAAATTCCAGCAGGGCCACTGGACCCAAGTCTTTCCAATCTTATAGGTCTGGCTTTCTTCTCCTAGCTCAGATTTGAGAGAAAGTGAAAATGATTGGCTGGCCTTGGGTCAGGTGACTATTCTGGTCCGGTCGGCTGACACTTGGGGATGTAGAGAACAGTGCTCATGTGACACAACTACTGTGTATAACATAGCCCGACCCCTCAGGACCCAGTCTCCCCTCCACCCACTTCTCTTTGACCGTGATCCAATACAGAATTCTGATATCCATGAAATATAAGGATACACATTACATACTTTAGAAATACTTTTAAAACTTACTTCACAAAAAAAAAGATATATGTGTTACCTGAAAGGTCAGCCAATACTTTTATCCAAAAGAGCTAGTCAAATAATAAAATGGTTCCCAAAACTTAATGTTGGTGTGACACGAATTGCAGGGTTACATTGCTTCCTGTCAGAGGGCCCCAAAAGTACACTAACTTTTTATAAATGCCTATGATAACATCCAACTCCAACCAAGCCCAAACCACCCCACCTTTTTTTTTCATTCCTGGTACCATCTCATCATAAAAAACCAATAAAGTCAGGCAAGTTATAAAGGAGTTTTAGAGGAGACAAGGGCTCACTGTGTTATTTGTTGTCTCATATTGGGTCCACAGGTCTAACACTTCCATTAAGTTCATGGAAATTAAAGTTACAAGGAGTTCTGGGTTTTGCGACAGCGTTTGCCAATTTCCCCTCAAGAGTCCTCTTGAGTTTTCCCAATACAGTTGCGATTAAAACAGTCCTCTTTCTCACAGGAACAAATTCTTCTTTTCCCATGACCATCACCAAAACTTAAAATTAAAAAGAAAATGCCTGGATTTCACTTATATGAGATATTTGGAACAAATTCATAGAGAGGAAAGTAGATTAGGGATTACTAAAGGCTCAGGGGAGGCGGAATTGGGAGTTACTGCTTAATGGGTTCAGAGTTTCTAACTGGGGTGATGAAAACATTTTGGTAATGGATGGTAGTAAAGAAAGCACAGCATTCTGAATATAATTAATACCACTGAATTGTACATTTAAAACTGGTCAAAATGGTAAATTTTATATTATATATGTTACCACAATAAAATGAACAATTTAAAAAGGAAAAGCAGAGAGAGAAAATGTCTGGCAATGAATACTTAGACAATGCAGGATCCAATCATCAGAATTATGTGTACTTGTCACAAAAGCAGCTTGTATATCTTGCACCTCCTGGTGAATACACTTCCTACTTAAGCAACTACAGACTTTCTCTCATATTCTATCTGCCTAGAAATCCTTTCTTTCTCATTCCTCATTGTCAAAGCCTTATTAGGTTTCCCATGCCCAGCTCAGAGTAGTCCTTCTTTAGGAAGCATCATGTCCCCAGTCAAAAGTCACCACTCCCCAGCCTCAAAGGACCGTCCCATGTACTCACCTTGAAAGACCCGGAGGTCTGGGGAGCAGGCCTTAGCTCCCGGCTACTGCAGGGAGATGCTAAATAAGTTTTTGGTGTGTTTTTTTGTTTTTTTTTTTTCTTTTTTAGAGAAGTTGTGGGTTTACAGAACAATCATGCATAAAATACAGGATTCCCATATACCACCCTAAACAGTAACACCTTGCATTGGTGTGGACCATCTGTTACAACTGATGAAAGCACATTTTTATACTTGTACTATTAACTCTAGTCCATGGTTTAACTTAAGGTTTGCTGTTTGTGCAGCACAGTTCCATGGATTTTTTTTAATTTTTATTCTTTTATTATAGATACAACCTAACATTTCCCCTTGTAACTACATTCAGATGTATATTTCAGTGTAGTTAATTATATTCACAATGTTGTGCTACCATCATCACTATCTATTACCAAAACACTTCCACCTTTGCAAACAGCAACCCTGTACATTTTGAGCCTTAACTTCCCATTCCCTATTCCCACCCAGGGATAGGCTTTGGACTCACTGTTTGAATCCTCAGGTTTGTACTTTCCAGCTGAAAATGCTTAAAAAGGGAAAAACACGTCATACTATGCTCTAACATCAGTTGTTATACCTGTGTCAATATCTGGGCCTTCACAGAAGGAAAAGGCATTTTCCCTGTTAGTTCAGAGAATACTTGGAAAAAATTATCTCCCTTTAAACTTATATGCATCCTGTTAATTTGCCATCTTTAAGCAAACATTTTAGAAAATGTGTAATATTAACTATTCGTCTAGATATTTTCTCATGTTTCCCAACTGCAAAACAAATGTAGGCTGTAATTCCTTCCACAACTACAATGTAAATTATTATTTCACTCCAGGGATAAATTGGCTTTATTTTCATGTAAATTTAGTAGCAATAAAAGGTAACAGAATGAGGTTGGCTCCTTTCACAGACTTCCTACAAAATACATTTACCCTCTAGCCCACCCCAACATATCAAAAAACAAAAAGCTACATATCTAAGAATTTCTGTAGAAAAAAATTAAACATGGCTTCAAACAGAAATGTATGCAAGATTTTAATAAAGCTCCATTTACTTAAAGAACAATTTCCTCAGCTTTCAAACTCAGCAGGTATAACACCCCCCTCCCCCACAACGGCTATTAAAGCTCTGAAAAGCCTGTTCAATCTGAAGAACAATGACCATTTTTATCCACTCCCTTGCTGCCTCCTGCTGACAAAAGGATGGGCACCTTGCCCCGTACTGCCCTCCTGAGAAAATGGTGGCTGTGGACAAAATCAACCAATTGGCCTGCTAGATGCCAACCCACATGGAGAGTAAGAAAAAGACAAGAGACATGGTCCCTTAAGGGCTTTCAGAATAAACTGAGGAGGCAAAACATGCACATATTAAATACTCAAAGAACAGCACAAAACTATACTACTAAATTATAAGAGCAAGCAGATTTAAGTAAAAGGAGCCGCAGGGCAGAGGTCAGCTGAGAGTGTGGTTGTCGCAAGGTTACCTCTCCAGGTCTGCTCCTTGACTTCCTCTCCCGAGGCCAGCCTTCCCAAACAACTGCAGGCTCTGAACTTCTGAGCACTGGCTCCCTTAGGAATCCCAGGGATGGAGCAGTTCCCTCCCTCCTAGGTTCTGATCCAACTCTCAAGTGTCCTTCTTCCTCTGAGGACAGCCAGAGCAGAAGCCATGGGCACACTGCCTCCTCCCGTCCTCAGCCCAAGCGACTGGGGCTGGCAGGGCAGACACTGGCCTTCCTGGCCCTGATGCTCCCTATGACATGCCACTTCCAGCCTTTGTGTGAGTGGCCAAATCTGGAGGTTCCCCCATTCCTGTCGCCAATATGGGAAGCGCAGAATCAAACTGCCTGGGAAGAGGACATCTCTCTGGGGAGTGAGCCTTCTAGACAGCCAGAAGCACAACCTCAACCACTGCAGGTATCACAGCTTCATTAAGAGTGGCACCAGGAAGTGCTAGAGGCAAGAGGAAAGTCTGGCAGAAGCTGTCTGGCAAGGCCCAAGCTAGCCATGACCAGTCCAGAGACAATGGGCACCTCCTGCCAGGATTAAACTGGTAGCAGGCTCTAGTGATCCTGCAAACACGTGCCCTTCAAAACAGAAAAGTAAAGGCAGATGTGTACTTGGCACCAAAAGGCAGAGCAACCTTGAGGCCAGAATTTCAAGGCTACCTGTAACCGCAGCCCCTTTCTACTCACCCTATTTACAGTAGATAAAATAGCTGCTGCTTTCTCCATGCCTCTTAGTTTGGATTTGCTCAGTTATCGGGCTGCAGCGTAGACAACTATCTTCTTGAGTGGGTATGAATGTATGGTGCCTGCTCCTAACAGCTCAGCCCTCAAATAAGGTGGGACTGGGCACATCCCCTGCTGCTGCTTTCCCGATGCTACTGCTATTAGCAACTTTGAAAGGAAAAGAAAACAATTCACAGAATTTACACGAGACCTCACTAATGCTAAGGAAAAGCTGAAGCCCGGAGAACCCCCACTCTCCTCCCTGTGGACCACATGCCCCAAGGACCCAGAGGATGGAGAGGGTGTCAGGACTGGTCTGGCCCTGTAGCTAAGAAGCCCAATCACGTTCCATTTTGTAGAGCACCGTATTGGCATAACCACGGATGAGAACACCATGGCTTAAGTAGCAAGTCCTTTCCACATCCATGATGAAATGAAGGCCTTCAAGCGTAGCCTCCAGCCATTAAAAGATGGCCTGTGGTCTGTCTCCCAGCCCAAAACTGGCTTGTGAGGGAGGCCCTGAGAGCACTTGAGCAGCAGTGGAAGATCCAGTATCCTCTTGTCCCCCATGCCCTTCCCAGGTAATTTTCTGCAGACAGTAATGTGACAGTAAGATGAGGGGACTGTCTCCAAGCCCTGTTTTCCCATTACTGCAGCTGGTGTTCCTCCCCATGGCCCAGTACTGCACAGGGAGCTGATGTTCCCAGAAGCTGGGCAGAGTGGAGAGGATAATAAAGACATTGGGATGCTATTAAAACAAAAAATTATAGAGCAAGGGCTATCCAGACTAAAAGGATTGTGCAACAGGTGAGGCAGATGAAACTGGTAGCTCCACATACAGCAGAGGTTCCCACCTTTTCACCACAAAGGAATCCCACCTCACTCAGCGTGGACTTCTTGTTTTCCATAATTTGTCTACATAAGAAAACCAGAATACCCAGAAAACATTCATTTAATTTCAGCCCAAAGCAAAGAAACATAGAAAACTGCTTGACCTCAGTTAAATATTTTAAATGGTGAAAATAATTCATGGACCCCCAAAGCAAGAGGGTTATGAATCTGAAGTCCATGAACCTTAAGAGGTTGTCTCAATGAGCTTTTCAGAGAGTCTGATAACTCCCACAAATGTATTCAATACAGATGTGTGCCTAGGAGGATTTCCCTCCAGTAAAGAGCCCTTAAGCTTCCATTAGACTCTCAAAAGGACTGGTGGCTACACAATCAATCAACAAATAAAATTAAAATCTGAATGCCTAGTGATCTCAGGTTAGAAGCTCCTGGTACAGATAAGGAGAAAAGGATGCAGAGAATATTTTCAGGAGAGATGCCACACTCCTTTACTGAGAGCTAATGTCCAGGTTTAAATTAAAGAAAAAATATGTTCTTCCTTTCCTCTGAAAAAAAAAAAAAGGGAGGGGTTTTATATTAGCTCTACCGTCTATTATTACCCCATCAAGGATTTCAGAGATTAAAAAAAAAGAAAGAAAAGGCAACCACAACAGCCCACAATTCTTAGCAATTTATCCTGTGGGGTCAGTTGCCCTTGGCAAATAGCTCAGTCTTTGTCTGCAAAACTAGTTTGGGAAAAAAGTTTATTGCTGACACTTGCTCCTTTATAATCCTGATCAGCTAAAATGCCTTCGGACTCAAATTTGGAGCTCAGCTACAGAGGCATATACTAACTCAGAGCCACTGTACATGGAAAGCAATAATATACAACAACAACAAAAAAGCGGAACGTGTTTGCAAGTTACCTTGTGAATTTGTCTATTGGTGGAGAGGTGCCTCCCACTCCCCACTCTGGGAAGCTCAGGGTTTAGTGTCTGGGAGCACAGGCTCAGCAGGCAGCCTGCCTGGCTTTCATCCCTGCTCCATAACTTACTAGCTATAATCTTGGGCATGTTATTTAATCTCTCTCGGCCTCAGTTTCCATACCTATAAAATGGGACTCATAATAGTTTTAATAGCAGAGGCTTGCGAGGAATGAATGAGTTATAAATGTGAACCATTTTAACAAGTTCCTAATGCACACAGCAATTGTTATACAAGTGTATTCATAATTATCAGTGTAATTATCAGCCTCTCATTACTCAGAGGAAAAAAAGATACTTCTTATTCACCACTATTCCCACCTGAAAACAGGCAGTTTAACTTGACTCAATTATTTTAAAGTTCAGTGACGAATAGTAAATTGGAACAATCTTCACCGTTGTACTTATTCAAGCTAGAAAAATATACTCAAAGATATGCCCCTAAAGCTTCAAAGGAATTGATTTTGCTGTTGAAGAAAGCTTTTGAATGCCTTTATTTAGTAAATCATTCTCTGGGCTGTCTCTATATAACAGATTTCATTGGATTTCACAGCTCAGACCGTCATTTCTGTTGCTAAATAATGTTCGCCTACGGATTCCGTTCTGTTACGCTTAAGTTATGTGATTTTCCTCACAGTTCACAAAGACAAGGTTTTTAAGACTATAAAGTCACTGGGAAGAAAAATTGGGAACATATCTTAAGCCTTGGCAGGCTTAAACCAGGCACTCCTCTAAGCTATGGGGTACAGCAGTGAATGAAACAAAGATCCCTGCCCGTATGAGCTGATGTAACAGAGGACGGTAAATCATAAACAAGCAAACGTGCAATATGTCAGATGTGATGAGTACTATGGATGAAATCTAGGCAAAGAAAACTGCAAGAGATTAGGAGAAGAGGGAAGGGGGGTGCAATTTTAAATAGAGTGTGTCATCAGGGAAGGCCTTTCTAAGACAACCTTTGAGTAAAAGCCTCTCAAGGAAATGAGAGGAAAATATGCAAGAGCCAAGAGAAGAGTGTTCCAAGAAGAGGTGACAGAAAGTACAAAAGCCCTGAGGCAGGAGCAAGCCTGGCATGGTCAACAGTGGGGAGGTCAGAGGGACTGTAGTCTAGTGGTGGAGAGGCAGAGACAGAGAAGAGGTCAGAAAAGCAAGGCGAGGCCACATGTGTGTAAAAAATTAAAATAAAATAGGAAAAGATACCAGCTGTCAGGTAAGGTTATCATTTGCCCTTGCAGCATTACAATGGAAAAATACAGGTTTTCTTGCTTGTACTTGTATGGGATTACCGCCCACAAAAAAACAACCTATATGGTCTCTATGCAACCATTATAATATCCTAGTTTCTTTCACACACACACAAAAAAAAACACAACATAAATAAACATGCTAAAGAGACTAGATTTGGTTGATATTTTATCACAACACTTGTCTATTTTGTAAATAGTCATAAGCTGTGAATGTTAAGCACTATTCTATATTAAAGCTGTGTTCTGCAGAAGGAAGGAAGGAAGGAAGGAAGGAAGGAAGGAAGGAAGGAAGGAAGGGAGGGAGGGATGGATGGTGGGAGGGAGGGAGGGAGGATGGATGGAAGGATGGGAGGATGGATGGGAGGATGGATGGGTGGATGGGAGGATGGATGGATGGATGGAAGGAAGGATGGATAGAAGGATGGAAGATAGATAGAAGGATGGAAGGAAGGATGGATAGAAGGATGGAAGGATGGATGATGAATGTAAGGATGGAAGGTTGGATGGATGGAAGGACGGAAAGATGGATGGAAGGATAGATAGAAGGATGGATGGTAAGATGGATGGATGGAAGGGACGGAAGGAGGGAAGGAGGGAGAAAGGGAGGATAGATGCATGGATGGATGGATGGATGGAAGAATGCACAGAAGGACAGAAGGACAGAAGGATGGATGGAAGGATGGATGGATGGATGGAAGGAAGGATAGAAGTATGGATGGTAAGATGGAAGGATGGATGGATGGAAGGATAGAAGGATGGATAGAAGGATGGAAGGATGGATGGATGAATGAAAGGATGGAAGGCTGGATGGAAGTATGGATAGAAGGATGGATAGAAGGACAGAAAGGTGGATGGAAGGATAGATGGATGGATGAATAAAATAAGGACTTCTTCAGCACTGCTGACACTATCCCTGATATCGGTAACAAAAGGGCTTTTTGCACTGTCATGATGCCCCAGCATCTTAGACCCTATCATCTCTCAGTGACCACCCTTGACAACTGCTTATACAAGATGAACAGCATCTCCCTCTCCTTCCCATGTCTAACTCACTTTTGGGCCCCCTCAGAGGTCAAACTATCCACTCTACACTATTGCTTCACCAGCCACTCCAGCTCCACCCTATAACACTATAAAGGCAAGGTCCCAGGTCCACTGTAGCCTTTTGCTCCCTGCTGCTTGGCTAAGCCCACACTTCTGAGTGTGACCCTGTGAGGTGCACTGCTCCTTTCTGTGTTAGCGCCTGTAAAGACTAATAAACTTTTTTTTCACACATCTTTGGTGTCACTTGTCCTTCTGCACCTACTAGCCGTATAAAGAGCCACACAACAGTGTGTAGCCTTTGAAACTATTTGTCCTGTCTGGATTTTACTCTGTGTGAAAAGGGACACATTAAAGGATTGGTTAGTTTTAATTTTAGGTGGGGGTTATTTATTTACTGCTTTTTAAAAATTTCAATATTCAGAAAATTGAAAGAATAAAAACCCACATACCCACCACCTAGATTCAACAACTGTTCACATTTTGCCTGTTTTATCTTTGTGTATGCAAGTGTGTGTGTTTGTGTGTGTGTGTCTCTCTCACACACTTTTTTCCCTAAAACACCTGAAATTAAATTACAGATATCTTGGTACTTCATCTCTAAATATTCCTGCATGCATATCCTAAAAGCTAGGACATTCTCCTACCCGTCCACAGTTCTATCATATTTCATAAAATTAACAATAATTCTATTAATTATATAATACACAATTCATATTCAGATGTCACCAATCATCCAAAAAATTAAGATTCACACACATAGAATTCAGTTGCCATGTCACTGGAGTCTCTTTTAAACTACAAGGGTCTTCTCCCTCTATTATACTCTCACAATATTGACATTTGAAGAGAGAAGGTTTATGGTCTTACAAGAAGGTCCCATATTCTAGATTTTTCTCATTGCTTCCTCATGACACATAACATTCCATCTTTTTTGTAAACCAAAAAGTAGGTCTGAAGGTTTGATTACATCCAGATTGGGGAATACTTCATAAGAATTGCTGAGAACGTCATATTGCATATCAACAGGTACATCATAACAAACTGACCCACAGTGGTGAGGCTAAGTTTCAACACTGGAATATGTGGGAACTGCCAGGTACCTCTTTTCAAAATTATATTTTCACCTTTATAATTAGCAAGTAATCTTTGAGATGACACTCTGGCACCTTACAAATATCCCTTCCCCAATTACTGTCACTTAATAGTTTTAACATTCAAGAACGGTGCTTGCCTGAATCAATTATTTCTTTGGGATTGCAAAATGGTGATTTTTCTAATCCTATCATTCTTTCTATACTTATACCTGACATCCCTGTCCTCCCAACACAGACACATTTTTTTTTTTTTTGCTATAGCTATAAACTCACGAGTTATTTTTATTTAAAATGTTATAGTCTATTACCATTATCTTTTTGATGTTCAAACAAATTTGGCCCTTCTGAGTCCTTCAGCCTGGATCCTGTGTCCTTCTTGACCCACCCCATGAGTCTTCGAGTACTTCATGCTTTCTGGTTCTAGAAAATGTCCTGGGATCATTTTGTACATTCCTTGTCCCAGACCTGTAATTGGCCACTTCAGCATGGAAAAGTTTTGAGTAAAAGAGAGGCATTATCTGACTTTTGAAATGGATCACTCCAGCTGCTGGACTGAGAACAGAGTATTGTGAGTAAGAGTGGAAGCAAAGACACCAGAAGCAAGGCTCATACGGTCACCCACACGAGAGCTGGTAGCAGTGGAGGTGGTCATAGGGGTCAGATTCTGGATATATTTTGAAGGAAGAGATGGAGGATTTTCTTACATTTTTGATAAGGAATATAAGAAAAAGGGAATAAATGTCAAAGAATGACCCCAAGGTTTGGGGTCTGAGCAACTGGCAGGATGAGGTTCACATTTACCAATGCGACTGAGATCTGAGCAAGGTTTTTGTTCACTTGCTTGTTTTCTGGGAACGAGAGAAGGAATGTGGGAAGGAAGTTAAGAAATCCAGTTTTGGATATATGAATACGTGGAGATGTCAAAGAGGCAGCTGGAAACCTGAACATGGTGTTCAGAGAAGAGCCCGAGATTGAAGAGATGAACTTTGGGGTGGTCAACAGATAGACTGTATATAAAGCTGTAACTCTGGGAGGGATCACCAATGGAAAGACAAAAAATAGAGAGAAAGTCCAACATTTTAGAGATTGGATATATAAGAAGGAACAGAGACTAAGAAAGGTGACCTGTGAGGTAGAAGGAAAATCGTTCAAGTGTGGTGTCCTGCAAACTAAAGAAAGACACTGCTTCAAGGAGGAAGAAGGGACCAGCTAGCTCCAGTACTGCTGACAGTCAAGTGATATGAGGACTGGGAAATGCCCACTGAATTTATCAACATGGAAATCAATGGTAACTTTGGTAGGAACAGTGAAAATTATGATAGGAAAACTCTTACTAAGGTAGGCTAAGAAAGACTGGAAACAATACAGACAATTCTTTGCAGGTGTTTTGCATAAAGGATGCAGAGAAATGACCTAGAGGAGAGTGTGGGGTCAAGAGAGGGATTTTTAAAATGGGAGAATTTACAGCTTATTTGTACACTGAAGGAAATAATCTAGCAGATTGACATCACAGGATAGAAAAGGGAGATTTGCTTGAACAATGCCCAAGAGCAGGCGAGAGGGGATGGATGGAGTGCATGAGTGCAGGAGCTGGCCTAAGACAGGTGAAGGTAGTGGCTGGTAACAGAGGCAGGTGGGTGGGCAGAAGTAGAAGGAAGAGGCTTGTTGGAAGTTCTCTTCTGGTTGCTTCTGTTTTCTCAGTGGAACAGGAAGCAAGATCATCACCTGAAAGTGAAGGTGGGGAAGGAAACACCAGAGGTCTGAAGATTTAGTCATGGTTGGGATTTTCCAGGTGAGTATAAACAAGTGAGGAAGGGGAAGCAACCTGAGGAAGTATGCAAGGGGTTGCTTACAATGATGGGCCGCAGCCTCTAGGCTAGTTAAAGAGGAAATTGAAAACATGTAGTGAGGAATCCACAGTGAAAAGATGGGAGGAGTATAAGGTTATTGGAGTCAAGGGTCAAGGTGCTGGAGGGAGACAACTGGAAAAAGAAGTAACGGCGAGGGAAAGAGATATCTTAAAACTGAGATTACCAAGGGGGTGAAGTCATTGGCAATTTTAAAGTCGAATGCATGGTCATGAGAGGGAGTGGAGGAAGAGGGAGGTCAAACTGAAAGAATCATCCATGTGGATACTGAAATCACGATCATGCAAATAATTCTTGATCTTGTTTTGCAAATTTGGGGCGAGTAGGAAATTGGAAGAAAGAGAAATCTGGAAGACCAAAAATGAAAGATAATCCAAAAAACATATTCCATTTGATTACTAATTTGCCCCTTTTCTCTAACATTTAATTAAGCAAAAAGAAAAAAATTCCATTTAAAAATGGCTTTTGGGGTATATAATAGAATGAAATGTTATTTGGCTGTAAAAAGGAATGAAGTTCTGATACATTCAACAACACGGATGAACCTTGAAAATATGTTGAGTGAAATAAGCCAGACACAAAAGGACAAATATTGTGTGATCTCACAAGAAATAATTAGACTATGCAAATTCATAGAGTCAGAAACTAGAATAGAGGTTACCAGGGTGGGAATGGGAATGGGGAGTTAATGCCTAACTAGTATGGAGTTTCTGTTTGGGGCAATGGAAAAGTTTTGGCAATGGATGGTGGTGATGGTATACTGAATTGTATAATTGATTGAATTGTGTAATTAAAAGTGGATAACATGGGAAATTTTAGATTGTGTCTATGTTACCAGAATAAAAATTAAAAACAAACAAAACCATAAAACTGTACAATACAAAGAGTAAACCCTAATATAAACTAGGGACTATAGTTCATAACGTAATTATGATAATATTGTTTTGTCATCGGTAACAAAGGTGACACACTAATGAAAGCGTTAGTAATAGGAAAACAGTGGGTGCGGTGGGGGGAGTATATTTGGGAACTCTATTTTCTGCGTGATTTTTCTGTAAACCTGCAACTACCCTAATAAAAACTAAAGGGAAAGAAAAAAAAAAGATATGAAGAGCCAAGATGTCACCATCATGGTATGAGTTTTCATGATCTTCTGTCTTACTAGGAAAATTCCTAGATGAAGTCAATGTAAAGACTTGAAAGACTAAATAAAAAAGGTAGTGGCTAAGAAATAAGGGCACTTAAGAGTGAGTGTCATTTACTATCCCCACTGATCCAGAGTCCTATCTGTCAGCCGGGCTGTTCCCACTCACACACGCTCAACCTCCCCCACCCCAGGCCACAGGTGATTGGACCAGGGTTAGCAATCGATCTAAACCGGGCCAGGGTCCCACCTGTGGGAATTTGGAATTGAGGGGGAGAGAGACAGAGACAGAGCAACAACATACTCTTTGAGGCTGGTTGAGTCCTCGGGAGGTGTCAGTGGTGTGTGCTCTGCCTGCTCAATAGGCAGAGCAGCAGAGAAAACCAGCTGCCAAAAGAAAAGGATGAAGCACAAACTCAGACAGAAGCAGAGACCAAGGGATGTGCAGAACATTCCTCTGGTTTTTGCCAAATTCCCAGCAATGGTCTTTCTGAATCCCTACCAAGTCCCTGTCCTTGAGTTCTATGAATCATACCTACCTGTGTCCTTCTAATAAACTCTGCATTTTTGCTTAAAAATAAAAGAGAAATGGCTTTTTGGATTATAAAACATATAAAGACATTGTACACAATTTGGAAAACATGAAAAAGCATAAAAAAAGAAAATACAATTCACTTATAACCCCATTAATGCACAGAAAATTGTCAACATTTTGGTGTGTTTCCTTCCAATATCTTTTCTTTCATTCATACATATACATATACATATATATACATGTAATGGGGATATTAATGAAGTATTTTCAGATGTACTTTCATACCCTATACATTGTGTGGCCTTGAAACTCCCCATCCACGACTTCAATGGAAGACAGTCCTGGGACCGTAGGGGGTGATGGACACCACCAAAGGGTCTTGTGTGAGTCCACCATGAGACATTAGCCCAGTCAGGCGTTACTGGAAAAGGAAACAGATTATGAAATTCCCTAACACCTGTACTTCTCCACAACAAAGTGTGGAAATCTGAACTGGAGAATCTTACTATAGGCTATAGAGCAAAGAGGACTGAGGGTATGACAGGCCCTGCGTGGCAAGGAAAGGATGGAGAATTTAGTTGGGGTGGGGGGAGTGGAAAGCCGGGGCACTGTCACGGGGGGGATGTGCCACAGGTGTGAGGGAAGCAACCCAGTCAGGACAAGGGATCTGGACGTGGCTGAGGGCCACAGGGGGTGGGGCCCAGTAACTGGACCACTTGCCAAAAATAAAGAGGATACTCTTCCTTTGTAATCTGAGTTGTAGTGCATATAACGTGTGTGACTCTTTTAAATATACATGCTGTATTTATATACTTCATTGATATTTTATTAAATTGGAATCATGATACATATTTTTATTCCTGATGTTTTCACTTGACATGTTATGAATATTCATTAAATATTATTAAATATTTTTTTTAAAAACATGATCCTACAGGTCATCTGGTATCCTACTATATGGATATTCCTACTTTAGCCAAGAAGTAGAAATTACTGAGCTTAACTGTAAACAACATAGATAACCACCAAAATAATAATTAAAAATGACCAATGAACGTGAAAAATTTCAATCTTGCAAGTAATTAAAGAAATGCAAATTAAATGAACAATTAGTTGCTTTTTTTGTCTTCTTAGCAAGTTGGCAAAACTTTTTAAATATCATAATACTTGGTACTGGCAAGGGTTTGGGGAAGTAAGTAGTTAAACAGACCGCTGGCCAAGGGTGTAAATTACGATGACTTTTCTCTGGGGCTATTTGGCAATATGTTCCCAAAGCCTTTAAAAGACCATTTGTGTGTGGCATGAACCTCTAAGGACGTGCTCAACAAGAAACGTGTCCTGAATTACCCCTGAATAATTAGGAACAACTTGCATATCACATATATAAAATTCTTGTGCCTCCAAAGCACAGATGTTAGGATGCACCATCTGCCAACTACTAAATACTGACTGGGCATAAAGTAGAGCAAAGACTGAGAGGCCAAATGATGGAGCCTGTGGCATTCTCCTTGCCAGCAGGCGGAGGCGCTGCCGAGATGTCTGCAGCACTGAAAGGTCCTGGGGTTTGACCCAGAGCCCGAATTTGAAGATCTGAGAGTGCCAACCACTACTGCCATCTGGTGACCGTACACTCACCCTCTAGGTGAAAGCTACACAACCGTCTTTCCCGATAAATAGGCTTATATCATTCAAATCAGATTACCCAGCCTAGACACGGAAGATCTACTGCATATGTGTCTGAAGGCCAGATGGTATAGAAGCTACAGACATGCTTGTTGGAACTCATTTTAATGTTATCCCCAAAACCTAACCAACCATATGGGAGAGGATTCCCCAGGGGGCTGGCATGGGGGACTGGGCACTTGAAACTTGTAAACAACTTACCTTATGCAGAGGGAGAGAAAGAAGGACAGGGCTTGATACTGGTCCATTTGGATAATGAAAATAAATGTCATGGAAAAAAATACCTGTGTGACCTTTCTGCAAAACAAAATATTTTTGTTTTAAAATAGATGTGTCATTTTTAACACTGGAACAGCCTGTTCTTCCAAATCTCGTCATTTAAAACCCATAATGCATCTTTTCAAACCTCAGAGGCCGGGAGTATATGTGTTGTGGCTTTTAGAGGAAGAATGAATGCCGAGGGCAGTGTTTCAGGCTAAAAACTCCCATTTAGTAAAAGCCAGTCAGCCACAGAAATTAGTATATACCCGAAGAGGATAGAAATCTCAGGGAGAGAATTTTACAGGAGGATTAACACCAATGTAAATATGGATGCACTTACCCTGAGGTTCTGACTTTCTCTGACAGCCTCACATTGTTTTTATAAGCATTCACATCAGCATAAATTCAGTTCTACACCCTGTAGGTAACTCACTATACTTACAGTCTAATATGTATTTATCTTAAAACCCTAGCCCAGTGAAAATTTGAGTTCATATTGGTCATGGAAGAAAGCACATTAATTGAGCTTTTTTTCCCCTCCACAAAGCTTTACTGAATTGAGCTGTATATAGCCAAAGTAACTTAAAATCCATTAAAATCATATCTTTATGACCCAAAGAGCTAGACACAACTGAAAAAATAGATCAAAACATAAATTAATTATGATCTTAAAAGCTCACAGTGCCTAAAAAAAAAAACTGAATTTCAAAGGCTACATTTATAAGAAGGAAAAACACAGAAACACAGGATGCTCCAATTCAGTGCAACATTTACCGAGTCATACAACGCACAAAGCAGCAGATATAGGTGCTGTGAGCTTTCAAGCCATCGGACATTAACTTTCAGTGAACATTCAGGAAGGGGTAATTCCTTTCCAAGTTGTTAAATTCATTAGGTTAATGAAGGTTTTCCAATTTCTCAAGAAAGCCGAGGGCAGCTTTCAAAGTCCCATTTTAAACACATAGCAAAGTGATTCCACTCCCCCAACTCCAGCATATGCAACAATCAAAAGACTCACAATTACCTAGAATGAGAGACAAACCAGAGCAGCTTTTTTGTTTTTTTGTGTGGGTATGTGCATGTTTTGTTTTGGGGTATGTGTGTGTGCATGTGTGTTTTAAACTCTCAGCTATCTGGACACACTGGGTAATAGTAATAGCGAATGACTTTTTCTCTAAGAACTTACACAATTTAGATTTCCTGGAAGCGAAGCCTTAAAGATAAAAGAGAAAATATCTATGAATTTAGCCAATTTCACAAGCTCCGGTATTTTCTCCAGCCTTCCCTATTCCCTATTCTCTTCCACATCTTGCCTCACTCTCCCTGTAGAACCTACACATTCTGTGAACTGCCAGGCAGGCTGCGTAAGCACCTGTCAGTTTTCTGTCTGCCTAAAACAGCCACAACGGCAGAGGTAGCCAGACACTGTAGCTTCCCTCGGCTTTACTGAATTTTTCAGTACCACAATCAAGAATCCACTTGCATGATTCCTTTAGCATAAATAATTTATACAGAAAATAAAAACATATGGCAGGTTTTAAACAAATATTTCTAAATTTAATATGCAATTTAATTAGCAATAGATGTCTGAAAATACAGCTGCTAACTGCTGATTTACCAGGCTGTTAAGTTTCAGTGCTGTGTGTTTAAGGAAGGATCACATATGGAGATTATATCAAGAAATTCAAACTCAGCAACAAATACACAAATCGCTGTCTTGAAAAAAGATGCTCTCATAGACGTAACTACTTTCTCCTACAGTCTTCTTAAAAAGCGTGTCTAGTTATAAAATAAGTGTAGAAGACTCTCTGTGCTTCCAGAGCAAAAAAGCAACTGTAATTAAATTATACTTAGGAGAAACAACAGCACTGAGAACACTGCACTAGAATAAAGAAAAATAGCTTTTTCAAACACAGAGGGTTCTGATATAAATGCATTACCCCTCTGTCCTGTAACTCAGGGTGTTTCAACCTCGGCATGACTAACATTTGGGGCTGGATAATTCTTTGTCATGGGGAGGCTGTCCTGTGCATTGTGCAGGGCTTAGCAGTATCCCTGGACTCAACCACTAGATGCCAGGAGCCAATGTCTCCGGTGTGCCCTGGGTTGAGAACCACTGCTCTAAGGGATTTCTTACAGTTGGCCATACTGCTGGGTTAGGAACCCAATCAAGTCGGGGAATTGACCTTGAGCATCCCAACTCACAAAGTGCCAACTCCATTCAAGACTTTTTCTAGCAGTAATCAACTCTCTTTTTACCTTCATGAAACATTTTATTTCATTCTCATATGGGTTCCTTCCAGAGAGACTAACAGAACTTAAAATTTAGAGGCTAGGAGGAAGCTCAAGGTGAGTCTTCAAAACAAAAGTTAAGATACTAAACAAACCCTTAGCACTTAGATGGAATTTCCCCTCTGCTCTGTGGTGTTTTAAAGCCACTGATTCTCCTGATCATCCTCTTAGGGTGATGGGCTACAAGTCAAGAGACCCAATTCTGGGACAGCATGCTAACCATTTAACCTCCCTGGTCCTCAGGACACAGAAGAGAAATGAAGTTGAACCAGATGATCTCAGAGCATGTTTCCATTTCTCCAATCTAAATTTCTGTGATCCCTGCAAAAGGGCACAGCTATTTTTCCAAGTAAAAGAGGGTACATAAAATAAAAACACAGCTTTCCATATGAATGTTGGTGTGAGTCAGTCATTTTTAGCCATTTCCACAATACAATGTACCAGAAAGACCAGCTGGGTTTGGTCCTGGCCATGCCAGTAACTCTGTGTGAGGCCTCAGACATCTGCCTGAGCATCCATGCCTTCATCTGTCAAATCGGGAGGTGGGAAGATGTTAGACAATATAACAGCTACCATTTTTTCCAGTTCTCTCGGCTTGGAATTCACATACATCCACAATCTGTGCTGTAAACTAGAACAATAAAGATCACTTTTATACAAATTGCTACAGCTTCTGGGTCCAGCACAAGCAGCAGCCTGCAAGGTTGTCTTAAAACATTCATCTACTTCTATGCTGTCCAATATGGTAGCCGCTAGCTACGTGTGGCCACTGGGCACATGAAATGCAGCTAGTCTGAATTGAAATGTATGTTGTACGTGTAAAATGTACACTGAATGTCAAAGAGTTAATATGAAAAGAGAATGCAAAATGATCTCATAATTTTTAAATACTGATCACATATTGAAATAATATTTTGGATATATTGGGTTAAATAAAATATTTTAAAATAAATTTTGCCTGTTTTTTTTTTACTTCTAATGCAGCTAGTAGAACATTTTTAGTTGCATATGTGGCTCGCATTATATTTCTATTGGACCATGATGATCAACCTTGCTGAATGCCATTCTCAGTTCTAACTAAGCAAATCTTTAAAGAGATCCCATCTTCATTCTCTTTTATCTAATGGTGGAAAACAGGCTTCTTCAAGTCCTCGCTACAAAGAACATATGTATGAATTGCAGAAACTATAAACCTAAGACCGACGTCAGTAGGCCTTTTACAAAAAATGCCCTTCCTGAACTTGATCTCATTTCATTCTTCTTGTGGGGTATTGTCTGCCAGACATTTTCACCTCTGGGTTGTATTCTCAAATATACCCAGAGAAAGTGGACTACAGCATAGCCAAGATTAAGAGGGTGGGTTTAGAAATCAATCAGCCAGTTTGAATTCCAGCTTCACATTTATTACCAACCTGACCTTGGGCAAGTTACTTAACCTCTCCATGCCTCCAGGCCCTCATTTGTATAATGATGGTCAAAGCAGGGCAGAGCTCATGGGGCCGTCAGAGAAAATGAACAAGCGCTTAGCACAGTGCCTGGTACATGTGAGCACTCAAGAAATGATAGCTAAAACATTGATCAACCTCATTTAACAGATAAGAAAGAGAACTTAGGCTACTTGCTCCAGATCACACAAATCCTAAGCAACAGCACCAGAACATAAACTTACGAGTAAAAAGTACATATTTTCTCTAACATCCTCTGCTTGGGTTCATTTGGTCATCCAAAGGGAAAGGGGCAAAGAGTTTTGACCAGATAGTTATTTTAAGGATTGTCCAGCTTCTCACATTATCATGAATCACTTTGATGATGTAACACCAGATGTAGTGTGGTACACTTTTGTTTATAAACCACAGATGTTTCTAAAACGGAACATCCTTCCACATTCTCCTCTGTCCTTCCCCAGTGGGGATCACAATAATATTTCAGGTTAAAAATGGGCATGATGTGCCACAACAAGGAAGCTGCATTTCCCTTCAAGATTTCTTGTACTGTGCTATTTCCAATCATGCCCAAGTACAACTGAAACCCAACTCCCAGGAGAGCAGGGGAAAAGTATTAATGATAAGTCTCAGAAACCCGCTGGGCCCAAATGCAGAAGCCCCAGCCATCAAACATGCTATGCTGGTTTGGATCTATTATGTCCCCCAGAAAAGCCATGTTCTTTAATGCAATCTTGTGGGGGCAGACTTATTAGTCTTTTGATTAAGGCAGAACCATTTGATTGAGGGTTTCCATGGAGATGTGACTCACCCAACAGCGGGTGAGACCTTTGATTAGATTATTTCCTTGGAGGTGTGGCTCTGCCCATTCAGTGTGTGTCTTGATTAGCTCACTGGAGTACTTAAGAGAGCTTAAGAGATGACAGACATTGATGCTTGGAGACACTTGGAGATGCAGACTGATGTTTGGAGATGCTAAGAGATGAAGCCCAGAGTTTGCCACAAAGAAGCTAAGAGAGGACCCCCAGGTGCTTAGAGAGAAATGCCCTGGGAGAAAGAAGCAAGGATGTATAGGAGCTGAGAGAGAGGAACAAAAACAACCTGGAACCAGCAGATGCTAGCCACGTGCCTTCCCAGCTGACAGAGGTGTTCCAGATGCCATCAGCCTTTCTTCAGTGAAGGTATCCGCTTGTTGATGTCTTGGTTTGGACAATTTTGTGGCCATAGAACTGTAACTTTGTAACCAAATAAACCTTCTTTTATAAAAGCCAATTCATTTCTGGTATTTTGCATAATGGCAGCTGTAGCAAACCAGAACACATCATAAGTGTTCCCAACCCCTATGCGTACCCTCATAGAAGGGCTTAAGCCCAGAGACTGCCAACTAATGTTAAACCCTCCACCTAAAAAGGTTTCCTTTTCCATCCTTGCAAGCATTTTATCTTACCAAAAGCAAATGAGTAGGCAAAACAAGAATAAACTTACAGGAATAAACAATCATCATAAAACCACACAGTACTACAACAAGAAAAGCTGTTTAATGAACCACATTTTTGGGGTAAATTAAAATTCATAGCTACACGATGAAATTCAATATGCTATAAAAACTTATGGTGCACATTTAAATTTTATTTTAAAAAGAAAACTGTACTGATAACAGTTAAAGAGACATCAAAATTATGAGAAAAATGGTTATCAGAATAATTCAGTTTTTCATGCCCTGTGGCTTTCTCCATTAGATTTTTCTGAAGTAAGCCTAAAATAGGGAACATATGTTAGGCTTTACTAACTTTCTAAGATTTTAATTCAGCTGTAAAATAATCGTTTACTGTCTCCCCTGACGGAAAAAAAAAAATTAATCTCTTAAATGTTCTTTTCTTTATAGATAAATATAAGACTAATCAGATTTCCCCAGCTGGGATGCATCCAGCAGGATTCGGCCATCTCAACTTTCTTGCAGGTCCCTGGATGTCGAATGTCAGGCGTGAGTCTAGCAATGTTCTAGGGACTTGGGATGGGGACTCTGTCCCTTTAGGGACAATGAACCTGGCCCACATGGGACTGCATGGACATCTCCTCAACATGGTAACATGACTACCGTGGTCCCCAAGCCTCTGGAGTTTCCTACAGAGACAAAGAGCTGCTGCTGACACCACCTGCACAGAGGAAAAATGTAATAGACATGGAAAGCTTACCTTGGCCCATCTGAGAGGGTAGATTAAAATAACCTCCTGCCACCCTCTCCTCATAACTGCTCTGGAGATTCTGGTTCCTCAGCTGCCTGCTTACCAGGTGCAAAACTGCCTCAGGTCAGTTCTGAGTGTTCATTATGAGAGTGGATGAATCAGAGGTTTCTGAGCAGAAACCTCTCACAACAGGACCAGGTTCCTAAGATCCATCCCTGCAGGGATCCAATCTAGAGATGTGACCTCATTCACACTGCATGCAAAAGACCTGGGTCTGTATCCAAAAAGGGTTTCCTCCAAGAGCTAGCACAATTCTATTGCACGAAAAAGACCAGCTTGGAAACCTTAAGGGCCACAACTGCCCTTGACAGTCCATGATGCTAAGAGATCTACAACAACTTCTTATGCCATGAGGTTATGATCACATTTATCACCCCTTCTACATATAAGAGTTTAAACCTTATTTGACAATAGGCAACAAGGATTAGGGTCTAAGGGAAAGAAATCATTTCTCAAGCTGCTGTACAAGGACTTCTCTGAATGATATAAAGATAGCAGAGGGTTCTTTTTGCCAGAAACTGCTAATTCTCCCCTAGGATCCATTGCCTCTTCCTTCCTTTTAACAAACCCCCCTACCCCTAGGTTTTAGCAGGGTATTTGGCTGCCCAGGGAGAGCTTGCCTTGTCCAGCCTCACTTAGAGGCATGACTATCTGATAAGTTCTTGTAAATGGTTCATGAGAGAAGAAAAATGTTCCAATTCTTCACCTCATCCTTAAACCAATTAGGAGTGCAATCTTTTTTCTTCCCCTTTGCCTGCTCTTTGGGAAATGGTGACAACTGGATAACCATGCTTGGCCCAGAATAGAAGCCAGTGTTGATGATCATAGAGCCACCCAGCCAGCTCTGTAAGAGAACAAACTTGTACCTTACTTACACCACCTTTTTGGGAGACTCTTGTTATGGCATTTTAGTTTGAGCTTAAGTAATATACTTTCCCAGACTACAAAGTGGGTTTCTTAAAATCACACACAATTCAGTGAGAACCCTGGAATACTTTTTCCTGCTCTATAAACATCAGCTACCACCTGGATATGACATTTTTACAGGAAGAAGGCAATGAGAAAGCCAACTCTGATGGTCCTGCCCCCAGTTTCCATGCAAGAGCTCCACTGGTCCGATGAAGCCCTGCTTTTCCCAGACGGCTATCTACCTGAGGTCAGCCCAAAGGACTATGCTTTGCTGGGCAGAGCAGAGCTATCCAGCTGTCAAGGTACATGACTACCAACCCTGTAACCCTGAAAAAACAGAAAAAACCTTTTCACATGCTACAGAGCCCATGCTAAGTCCCCGGCAGAACCAGTGATGTCTGCAACCACCTTCCCCCAAACAAAAAGAAAAAACAGCAGCAGCAACCATCAGTTTTGTTTACCAAACACATAAAATCTTCCAGGCACTCTGTCAGGTACTTCAAATGCACAATGGATTTTAAAAACTATTTTGCTGTGAAATCATTGTAGACTTATAGAAAAGTTGCAAAAACTGCAAAGAGAGCTTCTGCATATCATTCACCCAGCACCCCCAAACACTAACATCTCACATAAAAATAACACAATTGTCAAAACCAGAACATTCAAATTGATACAACACCATTAACTAAATCTACAGACCTTGTTTGAATTTTATCAGTTTTCCCACTAATTTCTATTGTCTGGTTCAGAATCCGTCCAATCCAAGATCCCACCCATATTGCATTTAGCCATCATTTCTTCATCTCCTCCAAACTGAGATACTTTTGAACAAAAGTCAAGACCAGTTACTTTCAAAATGTCTCTTGTGTGTTCTAACAATTAGACTGAAGTTACACATTTTGGGCAAGAATACCACAGATGTGATGTTGTGCCTTATCAATAAGTGCATTGTATTTGGAGGTAACTGTTGTCAATAAGTCTTATTATTACTGATGAAGTTCACCTTTATCAGTTGACTAAGGTGGTGTCTGCTGGGTTTCTTCACTATAAAATTACTATTTTTCCTTTTGCTGTTGTAAGTATCTTGTGGAGAGATATTTTGAGAGTATGCAAATACCCTGTTATCATACTTTCACCCAAAAATTTTAATTCTAATGATGGTTCTTGCCTACAACAATTATTACTACACTGATAGCCCAATGGCGTCTTCTATTTCTCTCATTCCTTCTACATTTATTATTAAATGGAAGTCTATTGTAAGGAAGAGCTGTTCCTTCACCCCCTTTATTTATTTATACAATACTTATATCAGTATGAATCATGGATGAATCTGGATTATAATCCAGTTCTATCAACATGATGGATTTTTAATCCTAATGGTGATCCTGGCATTCTCCCCACTTTGCAGACTAGGAAAGTGAGGCAAGGAGAGTGGAGATACGCAAGGGCAATCTGATCTGTGAGTTAGCAAATGATCCAGGCTCTAAATTAAATAAAGTTATGTTATCATCAATTAGCAAAAAAGCAGAATATATTCCACCACCAAAGTAGACACATTATTAGAATGAAAGAGGGGGGAATTATATATATGGAGCCTTTCATTTTAACAAGCAGAATTACTTGCCTCCAAATTACTTGCCTCCAAATTACTTGCCTCCAAATTACTTGCCATCTTCCCAGCCAAGCATCATTAGAAGTAGAGTTCCCTACCCCAAAGCTGGACATAATAGAGCAGCCCTACTGAAAGCGCTTCATGAGGACTCAAGGCAAGTTTACCAACAAACGTAAGTGCTGACTGTCAACAGCGATACACAGCAACATTAGTGATCTAAGTGAAGCTTAAAAAATTAAGCTATTTCAGAGGTTATTTGACTTTAATATGGCCTCACTTTCCCACCCACTAAATCTGCTTTGATCTGCAATTTATTTGGGCTGTTTAAATGATGGCGGTTCTCACCTTACTTGACTGCCAGCAGGAATGATTTGTAATTTTATTTCACACAAACAACACGGTCCCTAACAGAATATTTTAGTGCCTAATGACTTTTATATTTTCACAATCATGGCTGTCTTTCCTTCTGGTTTTCAACATCATTGACAAAACTCATAATTATGATTATTATTTTAATTCTTAATGTAAGATATACTGAGGGTTGGCTGTGTCATGCTTCGCTCCAAGAAGTACTTTTGACACAATGGGAGAAAACATTTGGAAACCATGTATCTGATAAGGGTTTAATATACAGAATATAAAGTGTATATATATATATATATATGTATATATATATTCTTCAACTCAACAGCAAAATGACAAATAACCCAATTAAAAACTGGACCATTAAAAACTGGAAAAAAGACTCGAACAGAAAATTTCTCCAAGGAAGATAATACAAATGGCCAAAAGCACATGAAAAGATGTTCAACATCATTAACCATCAGGGAAATGCAAATTAAAACCACATTGAGATATCATTTCACTCCCAATAGAATGGCTATTATTTAAAAAATGGAAAATTACAAGTGTTTGAGAGGATGTGGAGAAACAGGAACACTCATTCATTGCTGGTGGAAACGTAAAATGGTGCAGCCACTGTGGAAGACAGTTTGGCAGTTCCTCAGCAAGTTAAATATAGAATTACCATATGACCCGACAATCCCACTTCCAGGTTATACCCAAAAGAACTGAAAACAGGGAGTTGAACAGATATTTGCACACCAGTGTTCACAGCGGCATTATTCACAAGTGCCAAATGACAGAAGCAACTCAAGTGCCCATCAACCAATGAGTGGATAAGCAAAATGTGGTATATACAAAGAATGGAGTATTATTCAGCTGTCAAAAGAAGTAAAGTCCTGATACATGCAACAACATGGATGAACTTTGAAGACTTCAGGTTGAATGAAATAAGCCAGACACAAAAGAACAAATATTGTATGATCTCACTGATATTAAATAGAATAAGCAAAGTCATAGACTCAATTTAGAATATAGGTTACCACTGGACAGGGTGGGGTAGGGAATGGGGAGGCTTAAATTGTACAGAGTTTCTATGTGGGACAACAGGAAAGTTTTGGTAATGGATGTTGGTGAAGGTAGCACAAAATTGTGAATGTAATTAACAGCACTGATATATATATATATTTGAATGTGGTTAAAAGGGAAAATGTTAGATTGTATATATGCTAATAGAAAAAAAATTTTTTTAAAAACAGCCAAGGAACTTCACAACCCAAATAGTGAACCCTGTGTTAAACCATGAACTATAGTTAATAGTACAATTATAAATATGTGTTGTTGGGCATTGTAACAAATGTACCATACTAATGCAATAGGGTGGTATATGGGGACCCCGTATTTCATGCATGATTTTTCTGTAAGCCCAATCTTTCTCTAATAAAAAAAAAAAGTTGAGTGTCTTTAGCGCACACTTTAAAAGTAGAATTGGCATGGGTTTGTGGTTTCTTTAAAAATGAACTGAGCAAGTTATTTCATGGTAGTGATTTCAGACTCCTCCTTTGGGATGAACCCTTCAACAACATTCACAACCTGCCAGCTCGTGACATATGTCAACCCCTTCTGGGAAGAGGCAGCCTCTCTCCTCGTGCGAGGCTCTCAGGCCTGTCACCTGACATCCTGGCCTCACGGGCCAGCGGGTCAGCGCCAGGTGAAGGGCTGGCCCAACAGGCCCCATCAACACTGCTCTATGCTGCTCCATGCCCTCATCAGCAGCTCGTCCTTCGGGAAGATCACGGTGCCTCATAATGGAGAACGACTTCTATTACGAGCAGAAGAAAATGAGTAACCGCGACTGTAAATCGACTGATATTCCTCACACTTGCACCTTCATGCGAGTGCTCGGTCATGCGTGTTTTTGTTTAGACAATTTGAAATGACTAATGAATGGGCTCTTTCTTCCACACATGCCCAACTAACAAATCGGGACTTCTTACTCTTAAAGAGCAACAATCCACATTAAATACCAAAGTGGGTTGAAATGACAAATACAGAGACACCTCATTTAACACATGGAAAGTGTCCACAAAACACAAAAGCACCTTCCTTTAAAAAATTCTCTGAGGTCCACAGGAGCAGTGGGGCCGAGCAGGCCTTCCCAGGACATCCAACAAGAAGGAAAGAGCAGCCCTTCCCCAAGGGGACTTACAGCTTCTAAAAATGATGTTGATGAGGAGGACGAAGATGATGATGACGATGATGATGGTAACGATGACGTCAAGGACAACTACTACTGTGGCAGTATGGAATGATAAAAACAAACCTAAGAAGTAGTACTATCAGTATCTGCATTCACATATGAGGAATATATTTCTTGTGAGATAACTTGTCCAAACGCACACAGCTACTAAGTGGCAGAGCCAAGAAATGAACCCCAGCAGTCTGGCCACAGACCCTAAATGTTCACCACCACACATACTGCCATTACACCATCTTCCTCCCTGCTTCTAGGAATGAAGAAATTCCATCACAGACCCTTAGACAAAGGAAAGGGGAGCCCCCTGCCCTTGGTCCTGCAGCTTTAGCTGAATCCCCCACTCCCACATCCTCACCAGGCCCTACCAGGGGTCAGAGTCAAGATCAGTGTCCAAGTCACTATTTTCCTTTTCAACCAAAAACATTCACAGGCAGTTTTTCCTCCCCTTCTCTCCCACCAAATTCTCTTCCTAAAAGACAGAAAAGAACTCAAATCCATGAATGAAAGAAATTCTAGATGACCATTCTTCATTAATATGTCCCCACTTATTTCTCTTAGCTGAAAGTCAGAAACTGAAAGGCTCATCCTTTCTTTCAATAAACAATTATCAAGCATCAGCTAAGTGCCAACAGTGACAAAATCAGAGGAAGTTCCTGTTCTCCACAAAGCTTATATTATAATGTTGGGCACAGGCAATGAGCAAAAAATATACAACATAACATCAGGCAAGGTAGTAAAGTAATAAACACCACTGAAAAAATTAAGTACATCAAGGAGACAGAGTGTAGTAACAGTGCAGAGGTGGGTACTTTATAAAGTGTGATCGGGGAAAGCCTCTCTCAGGAGGAAGTGTTTGGCCAGAGGCCTGGGGACAGTGAGGAGGAGAGCTATGTGGATGGACATGTGGGACGGTGAGTGCAAAGCCTGTGATGGGAATATCCTGGTAGATCTGCGGAACGGCAAGAAGTCCAGGTAGCTGGGACCCAGGAAAAGAGCAGGGAGGAGTGGTAAGAAATGAGGTCTGAGGCATAGCTCAGGTGATGGTTGTGGTTAGGATTCGAGATTTTTTTGTAGATGCAATGGAAACCCATTAGCCCTTTTTAATAGTTAAGTGATCTGACATGGACATTTAAAGATTCACTCTGGCTGTGTGTGGAGAACAGAGAATTCAGACTAAGGGCAGCAGCAGGAATGGTTAAAAGGCAAGATGACAGTGGCTTAGATCAGAGAAATAATGGTGGCAGTGTTGAGGCACAGTTCTGCTGAATTTGGAATCAAACTCCTCTAGGGAATTAGGAGGCACTAAGGAATACATAAGAAATCATTTAAGAACTGGAATACAGATGCTGGGCCATGATACAATAATGCATTAGTAATATCATCTTTACATACAAAGAACAATACAGAAAGCGGGAGTCTCCTGCCTCCAAGTTATATAGAATGAAAAAGGTGTCACAGCTCGTATTTCTACCCTGAGTCGGTCAGCTAAGCAACAGCCAGGGTGACCCTGGTTTCCACCAAGTGTGGTCACTTGGATCCGGGTGGTATCCTGGAGAGAAAGCAGCCATAACTCTGCACTCACCCCAGACTATCCACAAGATAAAGTCACATCTCAGGAGCCAGCAGAGAGAGAAAAGGCAACACAGAGGTTGCCCAGCCTGAAGCAACACGAGGAGGGCTGGTGACAGGGAAGGCTCCCAGGGGAGCGAGATCTTGTCAGGTGTCACATTTGGAGACGGTGATCCCGGAATGCAGTCCTGGAGTGTAGCCAGTTGCCTTAGCAACAGTATCATCTCTATCCTAGGTGATAAATTACCTTGCTCTCTAACAAATTCAGTTCATTTCTTAAACAATCAGTGTCCTGGAAAGAATATGAGAACAAGCAAATACCAACCAGCAGACTGAAGGGGCAAATCAATCATCAGGTTTGCACTAAAGCCCCCATGGCTAAGGAAAAAGCAGAAGTCTGGTGGGGAGCGAGGGCGGTAGTTCAGAAAAGAGGTAAATGTATTCAAAATTTCAAATTAAATAAAAAGAGAAAAAAATACAGAACTAACAAAAAGACACCTGAAAAAACTCTACATTCCTTTCTGAGCCATCTTAAATAAATCAACCACATTATTCTCAGGTCTTCTTCCTGCTTTGCTTTACTTCATGGAATCCATTTGATTTCTGTTTCTGTCAATTTCACCAGACTTTAAGCTTCCTGACAGCAAAGGCTGTACCCGTTTCATTTCCCACTCTACTTCCAGATCCTAGAATCCCGCCCAGCACATCGAAGGCCTACAATAATATTTATCAAATGAATGAATGAATGAACATCATTTCTAAATTTCTAAAAACTCTTAAAAAGGTGTGTGTGTAAATTTCATACTTAATGGGAAAACTAGAAGCATACCCAGCAAAATCAGGACTAAGATCAGGACAATCACTATCACTACTACTATTTAAAATTACTTTGGATATACTAGTAAAAACAAATATACTAGAGAAAGGAATTTGACACAGATCATGGAGGAGGAGATAAAATTATCAGTTTGCAACAGATATGATTATATACCTGGAAATCATAAGTTATGATTATATACCTGGAAATCACAAGAGAATCAACAGAGAAACTACATCAAACAATGAGAGAATTTATTTAGACTCCTGTGAATAAATTCAACCCACAGAAAACATTAGGCTCCCTATTTATAAGTCATCCAATCAGGTAGAAAATATAATTTTAAAAAATCCCATTTGCAACAGCAACAAAAAGGATAAACACTTAGCAATTAAAAGGACATGGTATGCTTTACAATGCTCAAAAAAGAACCCCTGAGTGAGTTGAAAGATGAATAGCTATGCCCCTGTTCTTGAAAAAGACATCACTCAGATGTCAATTTTTAAGTAATGTATAAATTTAATGCAATCCTAATAAATATTCCAATAGGGTGTTGGCGAGAGTGGGGTATTTCAGAACTAGAAAAGCTGACTCTAAAGTTCTTATGAAAAAACAACCATCCAAAAAAATCACTGGGAAAAAAAAGTGTGACTAAGGTCAGTAAAGTTATACTGGCCTTACCAGATACTAAAGCACATTCTAAAATGATACTATTTAAAACATTATATTTCTGGTATATGAATAAGCTGAAAAATCGATGAGAAAAAAGAAAAAAGAGCAAAGATAGACCCAAACACATAACTCAGTACACAACTGAGGTAGCACTGCAGTGTCAGTGGATAAAAGATGGACTATTCAATAAATGGTGCTGAGAAACTGTAGGTATAAGTAAGAAAGGGCAAATGGATCCCCTCTCAATTTTGATATCAAAATAAAATCCAAATAAAATAAAATTCACCTATAGAAATACAACCATAGTGGTGGATGTGTTCTAAAACTAGAATGTAGTGATTCTGCCTAACTATATAAATTTACTAAAACTCAAAATGTAAATTTAAAATGGGTGAATTTTATGGTATATAATGTATCGCAATAAAGCTGTTAAAAATGAAACTATAATAGTACTTGAAAACATGAGTAATTTTTTTTAATAATCCCAGAGTAGAAAAGAACTTTTACAATTATGATACAGAGCTCCAAAGCTCTAAAGAAGAAATTGGTAATTTGACTACATAAAAATCAAAATTTTCAACACAACAAAAAACAATCTAAATCAAAAGACAAACTGACATTATGGAAGACTAATTTCCTTACTTATATAAAGAATTCCTAGAAATCAATAAGAAAATGACCACATACTAAATAATAATGGGCAAAGAACATAAACCATTTTCAAAAATGGAAATGCCAACTGCTCTTATAAATATGAAAAAAATGCTCAATTTCACTTAAAATAAAAGAAATTTAAATTATGGGATACCAGGTTGCCCCTAGCCAATTGGCAAATGTCCAAAGTTTGACAGCACAGTATGTCCGCAAGGGTGGAAGGAAACCGGCAGTCCCAAAACATCACTGGAGGTGGTTTAAATGGTTCCATCAAGCAATTTTACTTCTAGAACTCATCCACCCTTTCTTTTGTTAAATGACAGGCAGACACAGATATTCCCTATAGCATTGTTTATAAGAGAAAAAATTTGAAACAAAGTACATAAAAGATATAACCAAGTACATAACAATGCACAGAATAAACTATAATTGGTATTTTTTAAAACAAGAGCATCTGTTTTTGTTTTTTTTTTCACAATGATAAGAATATACAGATGCCCTACAGCATCTACAGCCACCTGCCTTGCCAACTCCAATTCTCCCTGATGGAGCCCATTGAAAATGATGTTCCAGTGCTTGTATTATTAATTTTTTATTATTACTATTATTTTTTACATTGTTTACATCCTTAAAGGAGCTGACGAGCAGGAGAAGGAGATGAACTGAAATGAAAGGTTTGCCGTCATGGGTAGCCTGCATACAGATGGCACTGGCCGGCCTGGCCCTCAAGCTGTATAACTGCATGGCCAATCTGCTGGCTCACCCACTGCAGCAGCCCTGCCAGAGCTGGAGGAAGATGGCGATGCTAAGGGTGAGGCTGAGGCCACCATCTGAGCTGCCCCCCTGCAATGAGATGCATGGCCTAACAGGTGGTTCTCAAACCTGGCCCAGCGGAACCCCTGGAGGTACCCAGCAATCTCAGGATTCCAAAAGGCATCCTAGGGGCACCCATCTCCCATGTTTCCCAGTCCACACCCCACATTCAGTTTGTCAACTGTAGTTTTTGATCTTCTCCTGTGGTTTATGTTATCAAAGTAAAATTTTGAGATTCCCTAGCCTGGGTCCATATATACACACACATACACATACACACACAGAAAACATTTGCATGCTGATACATGCATATGATATATGTATGGACACACAAGAAGCTGGTAAAGCTGGTAACAGTGGTTGCCTTTGGGCAGGGTGGGAGGCTAGGAGAGAGAAGTCAGAGACAGACCTCTGTCAATATATGGCAACTATTTGATATACAAGTACCTTCTAAATTTGGACCCATGTGTATTTATTAACAATTCAAAATTTGTTTAAAAAAAATAGCATTAATATGCAGATTACCTTTGAACGAAGGTAAATATCTCCAACTCTCACATGACCAAGTTATTCCACAGACACAATCTGAAACCCAGTAAACTTCCCCACTTCCCTTGGGCAGAGCAGGAAAGCACTGCCTCAGCTAGTCCCTGCCCACATCTAAATTCTGGTCTTTGAATTATCTCCATCAATATATTCGCAGCACAGAGTTTAATACAACTGTTACATCTCACAAGTTGGTCTATAACTTCATGTTTTAGAATCTCAAATGAAGGTGTTGTGTAATTATGAAGTATTACTGTCATGATTTATGCACGCAAATGTTAGTAAATTCTAGATAACATGCCTTACTGTGATAATTTCTCTGTCACTGAGAAATCCTCACCTCACCTTCTTCTTATCACCTGAGACTTAAGAGGTCAGATGTTTATTCTGGAGGCATGCTGTAGCAGTTACGCAGGAAAAAAAAAGGAAAAAGAAAAAGAATGATTTCCAAATATGTCAGAAGAACAATTATCAATTATTTTTGTCAGGGATAAAAATTTGCACTAAAATCTATGGCAGCAGTTCATCTCTATTGGGCTACCAATGTAAATCACACATTAAGTTTTATATTGGAATCTTTCTAATGTAATAAGGAATATATATAAGAACTCCCCAAAAATAAACACACAGAAATTTCTTTGCAGACCTATCTTAAGACTATACCCTTGCACTGGGGAGAACATTAAAGTAAGAAAGCAACTGGAGGGAAGAATTATCTCCAGAAGGGAATCCTGTCATGTCCTTTTCACTGTGGCATCAAGTTCTGATTTAAAGACGATCAAAGCCTCCTGGAGCTGGTGAACCTGCCTGGCACCCTCATCTCTCAGGTGGGAGCAAATGAAACAGACTAGCTCAAAGGTCACACAGCAGCTTCTGGATCCAGAACACAGATCCAATCCCTCTCATGGTCTCTACCCAGCCCTGTAGCCCACACGAGTTACCCGTTATCTACACACACAGGCAGAGTTTCACGTTTTTTTCTCTATAAAATGACACATGGGACAAAGTGTTAATATGAGTCAAAGCTACAAAAATTCAAAGCTCCTGTTGTTGCCTTTAACAACAACTATAACCTGGGAATTAGCTGTAAAATAAAGTGATGGATGCTATCTAGAAATGGAGGCAAAATGGGGTGGAGGAGGGGACAAGGGTATGTATGTGTGCACAGCTTTGTGTGTACATGACTAAGAGTGAGGAATCCAGGGAGAAGCTTCCATGTGCTCAAATTTCCATGCTGTTACTTCCTATCTACATGAACTTGAGTACGTGTCTCAGCCCCTCTAAGCCTCAGTGTTCTCATCTGTACAATGGGAAAGAAACCTATTTCACAGGGTGAGGATTCAGGAAGACATGTTAGCATTCCGTAAGTGGGGGCTCTTTCAGGTATGCATGCATGTACTCAACTGCACTGCCAAGTGGAGAATCATGACAAAGCAAGAACTCTCTGGGGCTTGTCACCATCCAAGGCTTAAACAGCCTCGAGCCAGACTCTCTATGACAGAGCCCAGGCCCACCAGCCAACCTATCCTCAGAACGCTGCTCACCTTGCAGCAAGGTTACAGGTGGCAGGAGAGACCCAGGCACCAGGGCAACTCTCCCTCTGTGCCAGACAAATACCAGCTGCCCTGGACCCACTCAGGCATCCCCACAAGGGTCAGCCCAGACAGAGTTCCAGGCCAGGCCTTCCACACTGAAAAAGAACCTGAGAGCCTGGAGCACATATGGGATAGCTCTTTGCACTGTATCACCAAAATGCAGTAAAGAAAAAAAAAAAGATTAATTTTCAAGTGCTATGACATAAAAGAACCTAGCTTCCATGAGGTCCAAACCCTAGAAGCAACGGATCAAGAAAAGGATACGGGATTATTTAGGCTACATTACTATACAAAAGAACACACACAAATGGTTTATTTGGTAAATTAAAAATGGCCACGAATTGTTTGTTCCTCCTCCAACTGGGAGAAGTAAGAGAGTCTATGCCCCCTCCCCTTGAATCTAGACAGGCTCTGTAACTTCTGAAACATGGCACATGTGGCAGTGCAACAATTACCAGGTCCAGGTTTTAACAGATTGGCAATTTTCACTTCCTGTCCAGGGAGTGCTGGCTCTTGGAGCCCTGAGCTGTCACTAAGAAGCTGGACCACTCCAAAGCCACCATGCTCCAAATCCACTTAAGAGAGATCCTGACACTACACACAGGAGGAGATGCCCGCTAGCCCCATGGCTGTCCCTGCCCCCAAGTATTCAAGTCACCCCATAGGAAGCCCCAGACCTCATTCTGCAAAGCCCTGCCTAAATTGCTGACCCCTGAGCAAAATAAACAATTGTTGTACTTTTAAGCTGCTGAATTTTGAGGTGTTTTGTTACAATTTATAATGCTTGATCTGTAATAGAAAAGTAGATGCCATTGATTGTATACTTTGAAAGGATTATATGGTGTGTGGATATGTCTCAAGAAAATTGCATTAAAAAAAAGGTGACACAAAAGATATTACACTTTTAAAAGGAAGATCTAGAAAAATTCTGATGAAAACAATAAAAAATGATTATGGTCCTGGCAGGGGGCAGAGAGGCGGCTAGGGAAGATGAATAGTTAAGGAAACTACTGTTTTTAACTTGCAGCTTAATAATGTCCAGTTATTTAATGGGGGTGAGAGAGTGAATAACCAGAATGGTCTGCTTCTGCTGAAAACAGCACAAGATATCTCCATTTCAAATGAGAAAGACTCTGCCTTATCCTGAAATATTAGAATGAGCCTCTGGGGAAGAAAACACAACACTCTCTGCAGAAATCCCAAAAATAAGATCACAAAACAGGTCTCGAGGGTGGCCTGAATGCCACAGGATGAAACTGTCCAACTTCTCTCCTTGTCCACTTACTCAATATCCAAATAATTTATAATTATCTCAAGGTAGAGCACTTACAGGAAGGTTCCTTGTATTAGATTGCGACACAAGGTTGAAAACAGGCAGAACAGCCTAGTTGCAGAACCAACTGTGACATAAAAATAACTTGCCACATTAGGTTCCTTCTGAATGCAAAGCTTCAAAGGTGTCTAAAGCATGGATTTCTGTGAGCCAGAAAGAGGCAAAAATAGACAAATGTTCCCCAACATGTATAAATTTGCTCGGCAATATTCTAATCATAAGGAGGACAAGTGTGTAAGACACAATTTCCATCTGCTCTGGATGCTGAATGGAGGGGCAGCTGAGTCACTGGTCTCCATGACTGGGCAGCACGAAGGACAGACATCCCCCTGGAGGGACATCAGTCCTTACTAGCCTCGCCTTCTGCTGAGTCCCTATTGCCATTAACTGCTTTAGTACCTAATATATCTCATGTTAGTTTAACTGACTGCCTACATTATCAAGTCCTTGGACAAGAGCCAGACGGTCTACATCCTTCCAACCCCATTTCAGAGAACAGTGATGGACCCATGTGAGTTGTCCAATAACCAAGTACAGTTTGACCAGTGATAGTCAGGCTCCAGGAGCTTTCCAGGAAGAAGCTCACAGGACCTCAAGGAATGGACACATACAGTAAGACCACAAGGGGAAATGAGACTGCTCAGGATGCCACAGGAACTCTTGTGGCTTCATTCTGCCTCTAGGAGGCCATCACTTTGTGACTTAGCTGCTGATACTCTGTTGGCGGCAACTGCAGCTCCTACTTCTCCACCTCCCAGCCTCTGCTTACTGCTCCACTTCCGTCTGGGTGTGCTTCCCGCACTCCACCTGAGGCAGTTCATTTCTTTCCAACCTAGAGGCCCTTCCGGGTGGAGTTCCCGCTTAAAACCACCTCATGCCCCTTTATCCAGGGTAGGGATAGATGAGTAATAAAATAAAGACATGCATGAAAAAAAAAAATTGGTTGGGAATATGGGGAAAAATACCTCTATGTAGACTACAGACAACAAGTTAATAGTACTACTTTAATATCTTTCATCAGTTATAACAAATGTTAACCGCTATTTTTAAAAAATAGAATTACAAGAAAGTACGATCATCAATTGTCTAACAAATTTTCCACACTAACGCAAGTGTTGGTGGTATATGGTAATCCTGTATTTTCTGCATAAGTGTTCTGTCAACCCACAACTTCTCCAATAAAAAATTAAAAAAAAAAAAAATCCTTAAAAAAAACACCAACACCTCATAGGTTAATGGCCAGGCTACAGGATGAGCAACCACTGGTCTGATCAGCTATGGTCAGGTTGGTGAAGTCACATAGTTCAAAGCCTGGTCAGCTGGTCATAATTAACAACTCAAGACCACCACTACCATCCTCCCCTTTTTTTTCCCTAAATAATGAATAGTGGCTGGGGTGACAGGTACTTGAAGACTTCCCAGAACCTGCCAGTATTACTGCAGGCACTGTTATGCATAAATCATAGCCTGTCCTGTCAGACTGACCAGGGCTCCTTATGTTTTGCCAAGCGCACACTGGTAGGTCAAAAAGGCCCGTGTTTTCAGGGAAGGGCAGAGAGGACATGTCTTCTCAGGGTACATGACAAAAAGAGTGGACACCTGGTTCAACTAAATCTCTGCTGCTACTAGGGATGTGACTCCCCAAAGGGGGCAGGGACGGAGAGATGGAGAGGAGGTCTCTGGGTTGGGGCTACTCCTCCAGTCCTTTCTCCTTCCCCTACTCTGGGCAACTCAAGCTGACAAACCAGGGTGGGGCGGGGGGGGGGGGGTTATAGTAACTTTTCAGATTTTCCATCTGTGGTGGTTTAGAGCTGTATGTACCCCAGAAAAACATGTTCTTAAACTTAATCCATTCCTGTGGGTGTGAACCCACTGTAAGTAGGACGTTCTGATGAGGTTACTTCAGTGAAGGTGTGGCCCACCTCAATCAGGACGGGTCTTAATCCTATTACTGGAGTCCTTTATAAGAGAAAGAAATTCAGACACAGAGAGAAAGCCAAGAGGAAGCAACCAGAATCTGAACATCCACAGAACACAAAGGAGAAAGGAGAGGACAGAAGACGCCGCCATGTGCTTTACCACGTATAAGCTAAGGACAAGGATTGCCGGCAGCCAGCCCCAGAATGCCACAGTCTTTGGGGAGAAAGCATCACCTTGATGACACCTTGATTTGGGCTCAAAACTAATAAGTTCACATTGTTTATAAGCTGAACCATTGCAGGTATTTGCCTCAGAAGCCAAAGAAACAAAAAATAGCATCTTTCAGGCATCAACTTGACATGTTTGGGGAATCTCTGATCATTTGCTTGAGCACCTACTTCATGCTACACTCGGCGAGGTACTTGCTCTTCTATCCCATAGCGAGGTAAGAAGTTACAGTATGTTTACAAACAGAGGGGAGGAGAAGGAGCAGAGGCAGGGGTGGCTCATAAAGATGAAGTGACCTATCCGAGGCCCGGAACCGAGGTCAAGGCTCTTTCTACTGACAAGTGTTGTGTCCTGGTGACTCATTCAAGTGAATAAACTTATCTAGTCCTCAAAGGGGCACTGCACCTGACAGGGCCGATGCAGGAGCAGGGACACAGAGAGCAACAGTCTGTGCCCTAACTCCACGAGGACAAGGAGCTGCTGCCTCTCCAGCTCCCGGCACAGCAGCTAGCACCTAGTCTGAGATATCGACTGTCTGGCTTTGGAGTCAAACTGCCCAGACCACAATCAATCACTTAACACCTGGGTGAACTTCTATGCTGATCTTTTTGATGTTATCATTTGGCTGGGCTACAGTCTCCAGTTACTCAAACAGTCATCTAGATGTTTCTCTGAAGGCATTTTGTAGATGTGATAAAGTTCATAATCAGCAAACTTGAGGTGAGAGAGATTATCTAGATAATCTGGGTGGCCCTGATTCAACTGAAGTTCCTTAAGAGCAGAGCTGAGGTTTCCCTAAAAAAGAAGAAATTCTCCTGTAGCAAGCTGCTTCAGTACGTTCCTGAGAATTGACCTGCCTAGGCAATCCCCACATCACAAAAAAGCAATTCAACAAGTAGGAAATAATAGTGTTCCTCATATATTAGTAGCTATTATTATTAGTGAGCCCCTGCCTGTGAGGAAAGAGCTTATAGATTAGTAGGGAGATTAAAAAAAAATAATTATAACAAAAATAAATGTTTCCTAGAAATGTAGAGAATTATATTTTCTAAGAGAAGAAATACTAACAAAACCACTAAGACAAACGACGAGAAGAAACACCTAAGTATGTCTGGGACAGAGTGGAAGGCAGCTGGAGTCTCGGAAATAGTCTGGCCCAAAAAACACCCCCCACCACATTCCCAGCTACTGCTGCAGGGCCATAACTCCCAGGAATATGTGTCAGGGTGGACCAAATCTACAAAGGAATCCACAAAGGAATGTCTCCCAATGATTACCCTCTCCTTTCTGGGAAATCTCTTATTTTCTCAAATTTTTATTGAGACTTGTGCTAAGTACTAGGTAATAAAGAGGTAAGAAACAGCCAAAAAAAAAAGGAGAGGGGTTAGAAGAAAAGTAAACAAATAAATGCCTGATTTCAAAATGTAACAAACAAAATGAACAAAAAGAGGCTGGTGAGAATAAACTGAGGGTCAGGGAGCACCCTAGGCCCCTGAGCAGACAGATAAAAGTGGGGAAAGGGGATTTGCATTACAACTAGCTAGGCCCGAACCTGTCTTTCAACAAAGCAAAGAACACCCATGGACAGTAAGCAACAGAAAGTTCATATTCCTGGTTTCCTGGGAGACCAGCCAGTTATTTCTTCTGTGGTTAATCCTGCCCTCAGCCTCCCCGTCCCCCAGTAGATGCAGACCACACCACATCATCCTTCTCCTCGCCTTCTAGGGCAGCAGTACTTTATTTTTGTTATTGTTCACCTAAAACGCTGTTAGTGGACACCATAACCCAATGACTTTCAAACTGTGTTCTCAGAGGATTCCCAGAGGTGTTCCAGGGACCCCACAAATGTGTGTTTCAAATTTCACAGGCGCAGAGGCTGATGAGGGATTATGATCGTGGACCCGAATCCTCACTGTTCCAGCCAACTGACTAAAACATCCATAAACGTCCGTTTTAACTTCTAAAGTAAATCTGCACTAATATATAATAATAAAACTGCTCTTATCTGTTTTTATATAATAAGGATCTGTGTAATACTTTTATTTGAAAACAACATTCTACTGCTTTAAAAAAAAAAAAAAAAACACCTGGAAATCACTACTAGTCACTAACTCCACATTACAATTTTTGGAAACTGAAGTCTGAAGCGGAGTTATTTTGAGAGACATTACTACCAAAAATACACACTAAGGTTACTTGTTATTATTTATCCAAAAAGTGCACAGAAGAATTAAAGACCTTTCAAAAAATGATCATTCCATCCACACAAAGGATAAATGCACTTTATATCCAAAAGGCAGTTTCCTTGGTGATGGGACAGCCTGTATTCAATGCTGCCAATACTGACCTCTACCTTAAAATTGATCAGCTAAGTCAGACTCTAGAACACAGGTTACCAGGGGCAGGGGTGGGGTGGGGAATAGGGAGCTAATGCTTAATTAGTAGAGTCTATTTGGGGCAATGGAAACATTCTGGTAATGGATGGTTGTGATGGTAGCACAACACTGTGAATGTAATTAACAATACTGAATTATGTTTGAACCAAGATAAAAGGGGAAGTTTTAGGCTGTATATACATTACTAGAAAAAGTTTTTTTAAAAAAAACCCTAAAACTATACACAGCAAACAGTGAACCCTCATGTAAACTATGGACTGTAGTTAATAGTACAATTATAGTAATATTCTTTCAATTGTAACAAAGTTACCATGCTAATACAAAATGTTAATACAGGGAAAACTGTGTGTGAGTGTGGGGCTGGGGGTATGTGGGAATTCTATATTTGTAAAGTTTTTCTGTAACCCTACAACTCTCTAATTAAAATTTTTTTAAAAAAATTCACTCGTGTGATATTTTATAGTTACTGCTTCCATAGCAAAGGCTGTACACGAATCAAGGTATCTAATCAGGCATTCACTACATGCACGTGTACTAGGATCAAACCAAGTCATCCTGAAGTGAGAGAACACCGAGTCAATACCCATTTATAAAAATGGCAACTTCATTATAGGCCCTTCACTTTCTGTTGGCTAGCACTGCCAACACTGTCATATATATTAAGTAAATATGACATTGCAATTACATAAAGTAACATATATAAATTCACATAGCTGGAACTACATAAACATACACCTCCTCTGCATATTATACTTTTTGAAAGGTTTATTTAAAACCCTATCAAAGTACATAGCCACTAAGCAGATTATCTATCTAGTATAAAACCAGTACAGCAGACATCTCTCTCTTCAAAAAGGCATGTGTCTAAAAGCAAAATATTTGACAATCAAAAAAGTTTAAGAGGACAATTCCTAGTTGTCAATAATTTATAACTGCAGCTTAAACCTAAATGTATGCCTCATGCACACCTATTACAGTTCAACAGCATCATCTTTTCCCTCACAACACTACAGAACCAGACAAAGTCCCCCCATTTGCATTGAGTGTATTTCAACAGAAGCAGCCTCAAATGTCCCAACTAAAGGAGCCACAAGACTCTGGCCTCGAGATTTCTGCCACATTTGTTATACATCCCCCTGCCTATTATCATATATAAATTTAGAGAAAAAATTTAGTAGGTCCTCTTCTTAGAGGATTTTCTTAATTCTAATCCAACAAAGGAAATAGTTAAAACAAAATCAGTGGTAGAACACACAGAGTCCCACAAGAACACACAAATCCATACACACACCCACATGCTTGCAATACACAGAACACTTCTTACTAGTTATTTCTGAGGACCAGTAATGAGGAATTAGGAAGAAAAGGGAGATTTTTACTTTTTCACTTTGTACTCTTCTATACAACTCATATGTATGCACATGTGTAGACACACATATATTAGTATGAGCATGTATTAGAGCTGTATTTTTTCAGAAAGCATCTAGCAAACAAGACTTATAAAATTCACACGATACTTATACCAACTGAGCTTCTGCCCATAAAACAAACATGAGCCACTTTAAACCAGTTATAATGTGACTACATGTCTGAAAGTTAAATTACCAAGTGAATACCATAATTTAAATCACATGGTTTAACAGTGGAAGGTTCAAATTTATTTTTGAAAATACAATAGATTCTATCTACAATACAATCCCGGTGACAACATTCGGAGGCTCACAGGATCACCACTTTCCCCCTCCCAGTCACACCGTCATCTAGGTGAACACCCAAGGCCATCAGGGTCAGAGAAGACCATGAGAGTATCTGACTCAACCCTCGACCAATTTCCAGGTTCCCCTCTCTCACACCTGTCATATGGAGTTATATAAGCAATCCTCACATGCCTCCACATAATGTTTTTAAAGAACTCGAAATGCTAAAGGATGCGTCCTTATATCAGTTTGTTCAACCAACATGCCTAGGAATTGTACAGAAGGCTGTAAGATGCAAAGATGAATAGCATGTAGCCTTTAACATGGAAGTCCAGTATCGGCACATAGTAGTTGCTCAGTAAACACCTAGCAAATGAATGGAGGAGTGAATGGGTGAGCCAGTTCACAGACTAGAGCAGTGCTAGCCAACAGAAATACAATGCGGGCCACAAATTTCAGACACATACATGATTTTAACTTCCCTATTAGGGACATTTTTTTTAAATAAAAAGAAACAGGTGACATTGAATGTACGCTTTGTATGACTGCATGGTATGTGAATACATCTCAATAAAAATGAATTAAAAAAAAGAAACAGGTGAAATTAATTGTAATATACTGTATTGAACTCAACATATAGAAAATATTATTTCCATCTGTAGTCAATATTTTAAAACATTATTAATAAGATATTTTACATTTTTTGACCTAAGTCTGTGAAATCTAGTGTGCATTTTACACTTACAGCACATCTCAATTCAGACTACCACATTTCAAGTTCTTATTACCCCACATAGCTGGTGGCTCCCCCAGTGGAAAGAATACCTGTAGAAAGTTCTTTCAGGCAGAGCATCCCAACACAGGGAAGTAATAAGTGCAGGTGGGGAGAAAGGGACATGCTGCAGGCAGGGAGATAGAGAATACACAGACTATGGCAGGCTTCCTTTGCCAGGCCAAAGAGTTTGACCTTCATCCTACATTCAGAGGGAAATCAAGGTTTTTTTATATAGCAGAAAAGTGATGTGATAAAATGTTTTCATTTAGGAAGGTGGCTTCCTGAAAACAGAATAAAACATGAACCAGAAAGGAGAGTCTCGCAATGGTAATCAAGAAGTTGGGTTGGATGCAAAGATGTTTCTGTAGTAAAAACCGGTGATAACCTGTGGTATAAAAAACACAGATCCATGGGCCAGGATCAATTTGTGAGGAAATCTCTTCGAGTCCATGATAAAATATTAAAAACAAGGAAAATATAGAATATTTTTCATAAAACTAAATTTATTCAATGCAATTAATAGCCTTTATTCTGAAGTTATATTCCTATTTGAGGGGGGAGGTGGTATATTAAAATGTCCTTGAATGAAATGGTAGTAACTGAAGGTAGTCATTGTGCCTTTACAATGTCCTAATCGGGCAAGATAAAAAATTTGTAACCAATGTTGCTCCCAAAATTCTATTTCTAAATTTTAGTTTGCAAGTGAAATCCAAAATTCTGCGAACCACTACTTTAAACAACTTTTGGACTTTATTAAGAAGGACATAGGGTCCAATGTGTGCATATTATTCTGTATTCTGATTTTCTTATTTATTTCTCGTATACACATCCACATACTTACACTAACCATGACTTTCATCTCAAAACTGAGATACAGCAATTTAGTATAATCTTAAATGTATTATTGTTTATTTAGTTATTCCCATGCTGTTCTAATGTATTTATTACTTTATTAGTATGAATATTTTTATCCAAATTAACTTTCTTCCTTCTACCCCCAATACCACGTATTATTTTCACTGGATAGAGCCCCCAAGGAGGAATTTACAAGTCAATGAAAATGTACAGTTTTGCTTTTGTGTTTAGTTCTTATATGTCACCAGATTCTAGCAAAAAGATAATACACAGCACTGCCAACATTTCTTAACAACCTCTCCAATAATGAGCTTTAATAATTTCTGGTGATTTGGTAGACCACGTGGTTTTAATTTTCATTTTTTGAACTGCTAGTGAGGATACACTGTTCCTCACAATGATGTTGTGCCTCGAATTTCCATATTCATCTCTCCTGGCCATTTCCTGAGCGGACTTTAGGTATCGACCTTTGGAATTTCAATTCTTTATATTTTGGATGATAACCACTTAATCTTTTAAACTGTCCCATTATTTTCACCCATACTGGGGCACTCCATTTAATATTTATTCTATTGCCTCTGGCTGGGCAATTTTTCTTTTATTCTCCAGATTTTCAGGCATATCTGTCTGGTGTATAATGATTTCCTCCATTGCTTCGGTGGTCATAAGTTTATCTTCCCTCTACAGCTGGGAAAAAAATGCTATGCTATTTTCTCTAGTTATTTTATAGATAAATAGAGTGGAATCTAATCTAAAAGCAGAGGCCTGGATACTCTGAAATTAATACACTTTAAAAGCTGCAGAACTTACTGATATAAGTGAAATTTGCTGAGATAGTCCCCAAGGTGGACCTCTCGCATCTTAAAATGCCAGATGTCACAAAACAGCTAAACTTCTCCAGTCAGGGGAGAAACTGGACATGAGATCCGAGAATCAAAACTTTCAACTCTTCTTCAGAGGGGCTCGGCACTCTACCGGTCTCTCGAATGCCAATGTTTGCACATCTGTGTCAACAATCTCACCTAAAATTAATTTTCAGCAAGAAAGGTCATCAATATACAAAAGCAACCACCTGGAGAGACATACCACGCCCCAAGAGTACCCCCCAAAAAATCAAAATGGCTATGGAGACATTTCACCTATTATTTTTCATATAATGAAATGCCATAGGAAATTTCAATAGATTCCCCTCACAGAACGTTAAAGAAAAAAGAAGCGTTATGCAATTGTTTATAAATTTTAGATCATACTATATTTTTATATATCTATAAATGCAACTTACATTTTAAAAAAACAGAAAAAAATTCACTGAAAGCACTCTGAAGTATGTTACGTGAATATATCTCAAGAAAATGGCATTAAAAAAAATTCACTGAAAGGTTAACAGTTGTTATCTGTGAGGAGGCAGAATTCTGGCTAATTTTTATTTTTTTCTATTTGCAATATATACTTGCATTATATACTTTATATAATTAAGTGTTTATATATATATACACACACACAAAGAACATACTTTTATTTTTTTAAAACACAAATGACTTGTTTTAAATAGAGATAGCAATCATTTTGACAGTATATTGAATCAAATGCTACTCAACATCAAGCTAAATACCTCCATTTTTATTTAGGCCACTGCTCATTGAACATACACCACCCTTTTTTTATTATTATTATTATTACCAGGCTTACCATCATCACTCATAACAGTAAGTCTAAGAGAGATTCATTACAACAGTAAAAAAGAATTCTTAAAATACCATGAACCATCAACTTGCCTTTTTTATAGGTTATAATTTCTAAAGTACTTGCAAACAATCTGCAGTGAGGTCTGCTGAAAAGTAAGATGATGGTATTATGGTTAACTTAATTTTTGAAAATCTTTATTTGTTAGAAAAATACTAAAGCATTTACTTGCAATGATAAAATGATACGATGTTTAAGATTTCTTTAAAATTTTCTAGCCAAAAAAAAAAAAAAAAGTGGTCAAGGAAAATAGATGAAACAAGAATAGAAAGCTGAAATCATTGAAGTTGGGTGATTACATAGGTACATTATACTATTTTACTTGGCGTATATTTGAAATTTTTCCATATTCCAGTTTTTTGAAAAGGTGCTATGAAAACCGAAAACATATACATACATGTTCACAATCATTCATCAGATAAAGCAATGTAACAAAACTAAACTAACAGCTAAACTTCTTTTTAAACAAGATGACTATTTCAAAGTGAATATTCTACCTTTCATTTAAAATTTTAGAATTTTGTCCTGTATCTTTTTTTATTAGGCAATATACAATACGTGCATATGTAAATCTAATCAAGAAAAAAATGTCTTTCATATGCATCTACAGATTTGATTCCAAAGATTTTAGATTTTCTGTGCTGGGCCAAAAATCCGACCAAGATAGTGAGCCAAAAGACATCACCTAGACCTGGCAGGTGGCTTTTAAAAACTGAAATGAGATGTAGCAGCAAGATCCTATTTTTGGAGTCCCAGTCTCCCACATGACACAAAGAAAAGTCTCCGCTACCTTTTATAAGAGGACGACGAGCTGGTCAGTACACAAGTCAACTGCAGGGCAAAATCACCTCGGCCCTCAACACAAGTTAGGCAATCAAGAACAATATCCTTTATTTCATATACCTACTATGGAGAAGAGTTGCAAATGATGACATGAATACTGAGGATCTGGGATCCTCAAACTGCTGACTTCCCAAAGTATCAAAGGTAAAAATATTGGATGGTGGTGATGGCAGCACAACATTGTACATGAAATTAATGCCACTGAATTGTACACTTAAAAATGGCTTAAATGGCAAGTTTTATGTTATCTATGCTACCACAATAATTTTTTTCTATTAAGTCAAACAATAAAACATAACCCCACATCACATTCATAAGGCATTTCACAGTTAAATGGCTTTAATGTGCCTTATTACAAGTGATCCTTGCATCAACCCTAAAAAGCTGGGAAGGCCTCTATTATTTTCATTTTATAGATGCAGAAACTGAGGTTCAGAACTGTTAAAAGACTTGCTCAAACAATGATCTTTTCACTACCCACCACTCCCCTTGGAGAATGTCTGGGATCCTAAGGAGGAGGCAAACACTTCAGAAAGAAAGCAAAGCAGAGCAGAAACAAAGGGAGATCAGCTTTAGGTCTAAGACTTCCTCAGCTTCCAAACACTTCACAATTAGTTCCTGATCATGCATCATTTTGTACTGCCTGCTCTTTAACATTAGCATGGAGACTCTGAGTGTACTTCCATTTATATCCATGTTTTTATGGGCTTGCCTTCCACGCTTTCTGAGTTCTGACAAAAGTCTCCTAACAACTTGCTTATCCTGAGAAACAGAAACAATCGCTTTTTTAAAAACCAGGAGGGATTGCCATGGCTGGGGAGTTTGCTGCTGGTCCTCTCTTTTCATAAATCAAGATGGAACAAAGGAAGATAAGTTGGCAAAGCAACAGCCACGGCCCCCAACTCCCAGGGACCACTTACCCAGGCAGGAAAGCAAAGCCTACCTCTCTGACTTCATGAAGCTGGCCGGAATACTGACTCTTGGCTCTTCGGGCAGCTGCAGGCGACTTGTGATGCGTGATTGTGACAACACCGGGCGCCCCCGCACTGAAGTGTCTCTGGCTACAGGGAGACGCAGAATTGGGTGTTCCATGGGGGAGCAAAGTGAGACTTCGGCTTCGGGAGCTTGGAGCACTCTAGAATAAGCAACAGGCATCAAAACTCAACAACTGACCTGCAGAACATGGCTAAGTGCTGGTTTCCGCTTATTTTGGACCTCTTATTTCTCACTTTCATCTGTTTGGAAGGATGAAGGGGTGAAGGAGATATAACACAGCACGCCCAAATCCCATGAATACTCACTTAAGACAATTTTTATTAACTCACCTTCTGGTCTCATACCCAATTTTGTCTCTCCAAACACCTGCCCTACACTAAGGGCATAAAGAGCTACTTAGAGTCTTCCCCACCCCACCCCACCCCACCCCACACACCACAGACTCTCTTGGATCTGGGCCTCTGTGTGTATCGCTCCTCTTCTTAAAAGGCCCTTCCCCTCCTGGCTGGCAAACTTCTGTTCAACCTTCAAGATCCAGCTCAGTTGTCCCCTGATCTGTGAAGCATCTCCCTGACTCCTCAGACTTTCCCCTATTCTTATTCCACAGCACTGAGATTATATTCATGGTCCAGCTACTTTTTTAAGAGATTCTTTTTTACTCATCTTTATAACCTCATGTCTTACTACACAATAACTATTTAATTTATTCAGTGCACAGTAAATGTTTGCTGCATGAATGAATGAACTAAGTTATCCACTGATTAATCCCCATTTGTCAATCCAGTGCAAATGGATTACTTTTCATCCTATCATTATATATAAACCATATAACAATTTAGAATATGATAAAGATGGCATCTTAACTCAATGAAGATTAATTTTTTTTTATTTTGAAATAAATTCAAAGTTATAGGAACAGTTGGAAAAACAATACAAACCCCATACACAGAACTCCAGTATACCCTGACACCCCTCCCCTGATACCCCACTCCACCAACTTTAACATCCTGTCCACCACCATTTCTTTCTTTCCCTCCCTCCCTCCATCCCTCCCTATCATCCATCATCTATTGCTCTGTCTTCTGAACATATGAGAGCTAGCTGCACATATCCTTGAACAAACACTATAATTCACATCTACAATTCCCAAGAACAAGAACATTCTTTTATGCAATCCCATTAAACACAGCTAAGAAGTACAAGAGATTCAACATTGATACAAAGCTTACATTCCATATTTCCTTTTTTTTTTTTCTTATGTCTCAACTGTGTCCCTTTGAGCCTCCTCTACTCTATCCTCAGATCCCATCCAGGATCATCCTTGGCACTCAATTGTCATCTACTTAGACTTTTTTTTTTTTTTTTCCAATTGTGGAAACATATATGCAGCCTAAATCTTTCCATTCCACCCCTCCCTAGCATTCCATTAGTGGGATTAATCACATTTAGAATGTTGTAATGTGATGACCTTCCCACCCTCCATTACTAGAAATTTCCCTTCACCTCAAACAGCAACCCTACACTCATTTCTTAACTCCCCATTGCCCCTTCCCCCATTTCTCTTAACCCATACTCTACTTTTTATCTCTATGGTCATATTCTCTGATAATTTCTTTGTGTTTACTGTGGGGCTTAAAATTAACCTCTTAAATCCATAACACTCTTGTTTTTCTTTGATACCAACTGAACTTCAATTGGACACATAAACTGTGTTCCCATACTCCTCCATTCCCCCATCTTTGTATAGTTCTTGTCAAAAATTACATATTTGACATTGAGTTCAAAACCACTGATTTGTCGTTAGAGTTTGTGTATTTTATATCATGTAGGAAGTAAATAGCGGAGTTATAATTCAAAAATTATTGACTTCTATTTGTATTCCATTGTGGTCGGAGAATGTGCTTTGAATATATTCATTTTTTTTTTTTTTTTTAATTTATTGAGGCTTGTTTTATGTCCCAGCATATGGTCCATTCTGGGGAAAGACCCATGATCACTAGAGAAAGATGAGTGTCCTGGTAATTTGGGATGTAAGGTTCCATATATGCCCATTAAAATTCTCTATATCTCTTTCTCCTTTCTTTGTTTCTCTGTCCGTAGGGCTCCCTTTAGTATCTGAAGTAGGGCAGGTCTTTTATTGGCAAACTCTCTCAGCATTTGTTTGTGAAAAATTTAAGGTTTCCCTCAAATTTGAAGGAGAGTTTTGCTGGATAAAGTAGTCTTGGTTGGAAATTTTTCTCTCTCAGAATTTTAAATATGTCATGCCACTGCCTTTTCACCTCCATGGTGACCGATGAGTAGTCACAACTTAGTCTTATGTTGTTTCCTTTGTATGTGGTGAATTGCTTTTCTCTTGCTGCTTTCAGAACTTGCTCCTTCTCTTCAGTATTTGACAGTCTGATCAGAATATGTTTTGGAGTGGGTTTGTTTGGATTTATTCTATTTGGGCATTTATGCTTTGTGGATTTATATTGTATAGAAGGTTTGGGAAGTTTTCCCCAACAATTTCTTTGAATACTCTTTCTAGACCTTTACCCTTCTCTTCCCCTTCTGGGACACCAATGAGTCTTAAATTTGGATGTTTTATTTTATCTATCATATCCCTGAGATCCATTTCCATTTTTCCAATTTTTTTCTCCATTCTTTCTTTTGTTCTTTCATTTTCTGTTCTGTGGACTTCTAGGATACTGAGTCATTGTTCAACTTCCTCTAATCTTGTATTATGATTATCCAGAGTCTTTTTAATTTGGCCAACAGTTTCCTTTATTTCCATAAGATCTTCTATTTTTTTTATTTACTCTTGCAATGTCTTCTTTATACTCTTCTAGGGTCTTCTTTATGTCCCTTATATCCTGTGCCATGGCCTTCTTCATGTCCTTTATATCCTTTGCCATGTTTTCATTCCTCGATTGCAGTTCTTTGATTAATAGTGCCAAGTACTGTGTCTCTTCTGATATTTTGATTTGGGTGTTTAGAATTGGGTTCTCCATATCGTCTGGTTTTATCATGTGCATTAAGATTTTCTTTGTTTTTGGCCTCTTGGCATTTGCTATGCTTGATAGGGTTCTTTCAAGTTGTAAAAAAAAAAAAAATACCAATCTAATTTTTCAGAAATACCAAGTTGGTGGCGTACACTTTCTCTAACTAACCACCAGATGGTGTCTGCGAGTCACCTATACCCCTCAAGTCAGTTCTCCTCAACTTCCTCCTTATGGTGTGTGGGGAAATGATTCCTGTGGGGTTCAGTTGGTGAACTCAGTTTGGGTGTGCTGCTGGAGCCGTCCGCCCTGAATGTGGGGCGTGTGTCCAGGTGGCTAGGGAGGCAGGGCAGCTTTAATAATCAGACCTCCCAGGTGTTCCCAGAGATTCAAGGCCACTGCAAGAGTCTAAGCCTTCATTTCAGTTCTGCCCCAGACTCTCTCTGTCACTGACCCACAAACCACTGGCACTGACATAGCATCCCTGGGTTTTCCAAGTGGGCCCCCCTTCTCAGCTGTGATCTTCCAGGACCTCTGCTGAGGGAAGGCTGTGCTACGTCACCAGTGCACGCCGTCCCTCAAGGGACGCCCCAGGTCGCCGGGCTGACGCAAAGATGGCTGAACAGGGCGTCTCAACGCCCCCCTCCTCACACAGTTCCTCCTTCCCAGCTCCGGGACAACTGGCATGGCTCTGGGCTGTGGGCACGGCCCCGGGCAGGAGTGTCTCCAGCCCTCCGGGGGGCCAGCTGCAAGCAGCGGGGTTTCTTTCTCCATCCGGCTCTCCCCTCCACTCCCCTGGTCGTGAAGGAATCTGCCACAGACTATCCTCCACGCCAGACACCGAGAGGCCAGCTCAGCCCGCTCCTGCCGTGTTCCCACTGTCACAACTGCAGCCACTCCTGGGTTTTTCCCATTTTTTTTTTTTTTTTTTTAAAGAATCAGTCCGTCTCCAAACACCAACCCCCAGCTTCCCCACACCGCAGCGCAGCCGCGGGTCTTGGGTCTTTCAGCCGGCTTACTCACTAGTTTCAGAATGCAGACTCCCGGTTTCACCAAGTGTATGGCCCTTGTGGTTCTAGCAGACCTTTTACAGCGTGCATTGCTGAAACCTGTATTCTGGGTCACCTTCTGGTTTTTATCTAGTGTTTTTCACGGAGGCGTTTTTTTTGCCCTGTCTCACCTGGCCACCATCTTAGGTTCTCCAAGATTAATTTTTTAATAAATGGCATGAGAGTAACTGGGTAGTCATCTGATAAACAGAGTTGGATTCATTCCTCTGATCATAGACCACAAACGGATCAAAGACTTAAACGTAATGAAAACACACACACACACACAAGAACAAAACCTGCAGCCTTAAGGTAAGGAAGGCCCAACATTTTAAAATCCAAAAGCCATAAAAGAAAAGCTTGATAAATTTGATTATCTAAGAATTGAAAAGCTCTGCAAGGTAAACAAAAATAATCCTACTATCACCACCAACAAAGACTGGCAAAAAACTAGGAAAAATATTTGCAACTTTTTTCTTAGACCTAGGGCAAATCATCCTAGTTTATATAATAGGAATAGAATTTTTTGGAACTGATGATAAGAAGAGCAATAAACTGTAATAAAAATGAGCAAGGATATAAACAGTTCACCAAACAGAAATATAAACGGCCTTTAACCATATGAAAAGATGTTCAACTGTACTCATATGTCAAATGTAAAATAAAACTACATTTAGATACTATTGGCAAAAATTCAAAAGGTTGGTTATATAATGTGTTGATAGAGCCATGGAGTAAGAGGCTTGTGGGAGTGTAAAGTGGCAAAACTCCTGAGGAAGGCAACTGGCAGCACCTGTCACAGTAACAAATGCACTTCCCTGCGACCCAGCAATCCCACATCTGGGAATATATCCTCCACCCCACACCGGAGTGAAATGGCACGGCTAGTCACCCACGGCAGTATATTTAATAGCAAAGAACTGGAAACAACCCAAATGTTCACCAGGGAGGACAGGTTAAATAACTTACGGTACAACTACATAACAGGATACTACCAGGCTATAAAAAATAAAAAACTAAGATGAAAGGTCTTTCTCTGTGAATCGAACTGGGCAAACCTCTAAACTACGTAGTTACATGAAAAGAGCAGGATGCAGAACCGTTGCATAGTATGAAAGGTTCTGTGTAAAAATGTGGAAAATAAGTATTTTTATTATTTAAAATTACACAGAATTTTAAATACTCTAGAAAAATACAAATAAAACTAATTAAGTGGATATCTATTTGTAGATAAATGAGTAATGAGAGGATGGGAAACAGGGAGGAGATATTTCACTGTATGACTTTTTATATTCTTTCATTTTGAACCATGTGAATGTATTATCTATTCAAAAAAAAAATTTAAGTCCATGAAAAACTTACATTCTAATTATTCCTATACTTGATTTCAGCTTTAGATTTCAGCTTTCTGCTGTTGGAATTATACCAGTTTCTGCAGTTCAATTATCAAATATTTACTAAACACCTACTATGTGCCTGGTAGACTATCTGCTATGTGGTGTCAAGGAAAAACAAAAAGATGAGATAGTTCCTTGCCATAGATGTTTATAATATCACTGGGGATATGAAAGTCACACACACTGGAAGAGTAAGACAATGAATAACAAGGTGCTAATTTGGGAATAAAGCCAGAATATGCCAAAGACGTGAGGAAGAGAAAGCTCAACAAAAGCTGAACTCATCACAGAAGGACATTCTGAGGATGAAGGATGTGAAGCCAGAGGAGGATTTGGGAAGAAAAAGAAACAAGGCAGCAAGAAACACAGCAATCCCGCTAGCTCAGACATTAAAAGCAGTTTTAGCCTTGGGTCTCTGGCAATAATTCTAACAACTGTAAAATGTAACAATCTGTAATTTTACAAATCATCAAGAGTTTAGGGAGTGGGGTGGCAGCTGGGCTAGAAATCAGAATTTCTGGTTACTCCTCAATACCATGGTAGCTTATAAAGGTTTTCTGGAGAGGAACTTGGGTATAATTAATAGGAATACAGATAAATTGGGAAGCTGTGTATTCCTTTTAAATAACCTAATGTATATAAGTAACTGCAGAAATATGTAGTCTAAGAATTGCATATACTTGGTCACAATGAAATACAACAATTACCTACTTTCAGCTTCAATCTTTTTACTTGGATTGTAGAGGGGAAAGAGGCTCTTTCTTTAATCCTTTAATTGCAGTACATTTGCATAAGCATTAAGAGGCTACTGAAATGCATTTTGATTGTTGTGAGAGGCTTATTCCAACCCAAGAAAAAGGAGATTTTTTGGCTGGGCTTTGAAGTCAGATAGACAAGTTTACTCTCCTGGCTCTACCAGGCTCTAGCTGTGTGACCTCAGGCAAGTTATTTAAGCTTTCCCATTAAGTATCTGTTTCCTAATCTTTAAAAGAACAATATTACTGACCCTTAGAAGCCATCATGAAGATTAAATTAGATCATGCACATAAAATGCTTAGCACACAGTGACTGACACCCAGGAGCCGCACAGCTAAAACTTCCTTACTTCGCTTAAAACTTGACCAGTGAAGACCTCAGTGATTTTTAAAACATTGAGAAGTCACTTAAGCACAAAGTCCGAAGCAGTCATGACCTGCTCCTTATTTTCTATAGGATCAAAGTGATGATGAAGCTCAAAATATAACTAAATATTTACATGGTCAGAAATTAGATATCAAGATACCAAGAGATTAGATACAAGACTAACTTCTGAGTAGAAATGAGGGCCCAACAGAAACCAGAGAGAAAAACAGCTGTGGCAATAGGTGCCTTTGTGTGTAGCAATTTCACCATGAATGGCAATAAGTCAAGAAATTTACCCAGGATCCAAATTATTCCACTGTGGATGTTTAATCCCATGATCATTATTTAATGGCAGACACTTGAATTCACAAGCAGCAAATCTGAATTAAAAAACCTTTAATTTTTCACTAACTGTGGGGATTCTCATGGTTTAATTCACACATACAGTGCCTCGTCTCAGTGTAAATGGGAGCAAAAAAGTCTCACCCTTGGTAAATCCCATGGGTAATCAGACCAGGAGAAAAAGCAAGAAAAGACAGCAAACTGCAACTGCTACAAAAGAGTGGGCTGTCGTTCCAAAATGCAGCCTGTCTACAAATCTCCAGGTTTTGTTTTGAAATTGTGCTTGAATGTCATAAAAACTTATCCTTGCCAATATTTTAAAATAAAATATTAACAGAGTCTGAGGAACAACATGGCAGGTTTTTGTTCAAAATTTTGACTTCGATGGGGCAACTCAAAATGCCGTGTGCCATATGTGGAAAATTCTGGGTCAAGGATAACCATTTCTACACAGAAATAAAATCCATCGCCCCGTCATACTCCCATCAGCTGCTCATCTGGCTACCCTCTTGTGTCTCCTCCCTCAGTGAGTGCCTGCCCGAGAATGCGGTAAAACCAAAAAACAGAACCTGGTGGCAGATAAGACAAAGTACTGTGAAGGCACTTTGTAAAAATCCATCAAGATTTTCCAACCTCTTGGTTTTTCCCTACATTCTTCACTGGATTCCTAAATTTCCCAAGGTTGTGGAGAGTGGGTATAATGGACAAGTTCTTTGTATTTACTGTCCGGCACTGGCATGAAGGAAAGGCAGGCTTGGAGAGGGAGAGGAAACAGAGGAAAGAACAAGTCCAACCAGGGAAATCAAGCAAGAAGCAGGGAAACAGAGGTGTAGTCTGGGAAGGCTCAGGGCAAGAAGCTCTGGGCTACCTAAAGATTTCTGAACCATTCCACTGTCTAGAAGAATCATTTAATCTTACAAGACAGTGAGGTAGAGTAGCTAAGAGCAGTTTCTAAAGTTGACTGCTTAAGTTCAAATCTGGGCTCTACCATTCATGAGCAGTGTGACAGTAAACTGACATGAAGGTTCTCATCTCTAAAACTTTAATATTACCTGCCTCATCAAGTTGTTGGAGAATGAAATGAGAAAAAGTACATAAAGCACATGGCACAGAACAGGTATACAATGAATGCCAGCATCATCATTAATAAATTAATAAACACAAGGTCTTCAGGTACCACTGTAGGTGAATAGTTATTAAATTGCCCAGAGACAAATATGTGGGCTTAAAAGCTGTATTTTGGACAATGCTTTAGGCAGACGTAGACTTAAGACATCCTGAACTGGAGGGAAAAAAAGAAAAGATAAATTAAGAGGTAATCCTCCTAATTACTGAAAAACATTTGGCTTCAGTGCATTTAAAATGTGATTTCATATTTTCAGAAATCCATTTGCTATAGAATGCAAACTACCTACAGATTACTCCAATGTTACAGAGGGAGCAGTGGTAGTAATGGGCAATTTTTTATTAATATTTTTGAATAAAATACATAGTCCCAAATTGAAAAGATCATCAGCTGATCCTGAAAATTTCTTAAAACATGTATCAGGGAAATGTGGGAAGATGGCAGATTAGGAGAGACAGGGCAAAAAAACACCTCCGTGAAAAATACTAGATAAAAGACAGAAAGTGCTCCAGAATACCAGTTCCAGCAACACACCAGCTGGTGAAGGTCTGCTAATTCCACAGGGACCGTGCACTTGGTGAAACCAAGAGTCTGTGTTTTTAAACGAATGAGGGAGTCTGCTGGAGAACTGGCAGCCATGCTGTGGTTGGGAGAAACCAGGGGTTGGCAGTTGGAGACAGATTAATTAAAAAAAACCCAAAAGCGGCTGCGGATCCAGCAGCGACAGCCGCACAACCCAGCAAGGCAGGAAGTCCTTTCCTCAAATCACTCACATGCATCAGTATCTGGTGTGGACGATACCCTTTTGCACACCCGCAGCTAACTGTCCCAGAGCTAGGAAGGCCGAGGTCTGTGAAAAGGGGAAAATTACCACACCCCATACAGCCATCTTTTCAGCAGGCTGGGAAGGCCCCTGAGTGATGCAGCAGCCCAGCGCTTCGCTTGTGGACTGCTCTCACCTGTGACATTGTGCTGTCTTCCACCCACAAAGGCCCTTAGAAGTGGAACCGCACGGAAGTCCCAGGGACCATACACCAATACCAGGGACTTGTGCGGCTGTGGCAGGGACAGACTGTGGGGAGCCTGAACCGAAAGTCTGGACTCCTACAACAGCTATAAGTCTCCAGGAACACCTGGGAGATTTGATTCTTAAAGCCGCCCTTCCTTCCTAACCACTCAGACACATCCCCTCCACCCCGACATTCAGGGCAGACAGCACCAACTACACACAGAAATCAGGTGCACCAATTGGAACCCATAAGATTTAGAACCCCACTTACCACAAAGACAAAGTTGGGGAGATCTGGCTTGAGGGGAATAGGTGGCTTGTGGACGCCACCTGCTGGTTAGTCAGCGAAACTGCACTCCACCAAGCTGTAGCTTTGACAAATTAGAGATAATTGTTCAAATAAGCCTACATATCCTAAAAGAACCCAGTCAAGATAAGCAAATGCCAATAGGACAAAAACAACAGAAAATTTTAAAGCATATGAAGAAACCAGAAGATATGGATAACCCAAACCCAAACACCCAAATCAAATGATCAGAGGAAACACAGTACTTGGAGCAATTAATCAAAAGCCTAATGACAAATAACCAGGTCATGGCATAGGATATAAAGGACATGAAAAAAAAACCAGAAGAGCACAAAGAATTTTCAAGAGTAAATAAGAAAACAGATGATCTCATGGAAATAAAAGAAACTGTAGATCAAATTAAAAAGATTCTGGATACTCAGAGTACTAGATTGGAGGAATCTGAGCAGCAAATCAGCAAGCCTGAGGAGGACAGAACAGAGAGTGAAAGAACAATAGAAAGAATAGGGAAAAAAACTGAAAGAATCGAAATGGATCTCAGGGATATGATGGACAACATAAAATGCACAAACATAAGAATCATTAGTGTTCCAGAAGGGGAAGAGAAGGGTAAAGGGCTAGGAAGAGTATTCAAAGAAAGTGTTGGGGAAAACTTCCCAAACCTTCTAAACAACATAAATACACAAATCATAAATGCCCAACGAACTCAATATAGAATAAATCCAAAAAAACCTACTCTGAGACATATTCTGATCAGACTGTCAAATGCTGAAGAGAAGGAACAAGTTCTGATGGCAGCAAGAGAGAAGCAACTCACCACTCACAAGGGAAACAGCGTAAGACTAAGCAGTGACTACTCAGTGGCCACCATGGAGGCGAGAAGGCAGTGGCATGACATACTTAAAATTCTGAAAGAGAAAAATTGCCAACCAAGAATTCTTCATCCAGCAAAGCTCTCCTTCAAATTTTTCACAAACAAATGCTGAAAGAATTTGCTAACAAGAGACCTGCCCTACTTGAGATACTAAAGGGAGCCCTATAGACAGAGAAACAAAGAAAGGAGAGAGAGACTTGGAGAAGGGTTCAGAACTAAAGAGATTCAGTATGGATATGTTAAAGGACAATAAGAGAGAGAGGGGAAAAATATATCCGACAAATATAAAACAAAGGATAAGATGGCTAATTCAAGAAATGCCTTCACAGTAATAACACTGAATATAAATGGATTGAACTCCCCAATTAAAAGATAAACATTGGCAGAATGGATTAAAAAAAATATGAACCATCAATATTTTGCATATAAGAGACTCATCTTAGACACAGGGACACAAAGAAATTGAAAGTGAAAGGACGGAAAAAATATTGCACGCAATATACAGTCAAAACAAAGCAGGAGTAGCAACATTTATATCAGAAAAAATAGACTTTAAATGCAAGGATGTTATGAGAGACAAAGAAGACCACTACATACTAATAAAAGGGACAATTCAACAAGAAGAAATAACAATCATAAATGTTTATGCACCCAATTAAGGTGCCACAAAATACATGAGACAAACATTGGCAAAACTAAAGGAAGCAATAGATGTTTCCACAATAATTGTGGGAGACTTCAATATATCACTCTCTCCTATAGATAGATCAACCAGATAGAAGACCAATAAGGAAACTGAAAAGCTAAACAATCTGATAAATGAATTTGAATTAACAGACATATATAGAACATTACATCCCAATTCACCAGGATACACATTCTTCTCTAGTGCTCATGGAACTTTCTCCAGAATAGATCATATGCTGGGACATAAAACAAGCCTCAATAAATTTAAAAAAATTGAAATTATTCAAAGCACATTCTCTGATCACAATGGAATACAATGAGCAGTCAATAACCATCAGAGTCTTAGAAAATGCAAAAATACCTGGAAGTTAAACAACACACTCCTAAACAATCAGTGGGTTAAAGAAGAAATAGCAAGAGAAATTGCTCAATATACGGAGACAAATGAAAATGAGAACACAACATACCAAAACCTATGGGATGCAGGGGGATGAATCCTGACCGGATATCATGGGATAGAGAACAATTGTTGACCAAAAGAGGGATGTGAAATGAAATGAAATAAAGCTTCAGTGGCTGACAGATTTCAAATGGAGTTGAGAGGTCACTCTGGTAGACATTCTTATGCACTATATAGATAACATTTTTTAGGTTTTATCGTATTGGAATAGCTAGAAGTAAATACCTAAAAAACTACCAAATTCCAACCCAGGAGCCTTGACTCTTGAAGATGACTGTATAACAGTGTAGATTACCAGGGGTGACAGTGTGATTGTGAAAACCTTGTGGATTGTACTCGCTTTACCCAGTGTATGGATGGCTGAGTAGATAAATGGGGACAAAAACTAAATGAAAAATAGGGTAGGACGGGGGAGATGATTTGGGTGTTTCTTTTCATTTTTATTTTTATTTTGATTCTTTCTGGTATAAGGAAAATGTTCAAAAATAGATTGGGGTGATGAATGCACAACCATATGATGGTACTATGAACAGGTGATTGTACACCATGGATGACTGTATGATATGTGACTATATCTCAATAAAACTGAATTAAAAAAAAAAACCTATGGTTGCTGATGTGTTCACACATAGGGGACTGGTGGTTTGATGGGCTGAGCCCTCTACCACAGAACTTGCCCTTGGAAAGACTGTTGCTGCAAAGGAGAGGCTAGGCCTCCCTATAATTGTGCCTAAGAGCCTCCTCCCAAATGCCTCTTTGTTGCTCAGATGTGGCCTTCTCTCTCTAGCTAAGCCAACTTGGAAGGTGAAATCACTGCCCTCCCCCCTACGTGGGATCAGACACCCAGGGGAGTGAATCTCCCTGGCAACATGGAATATGACTCCTGGGGAGAAATCTAGACCCGGCATCGTGGGATGGAGAACATCTTCTTGACCAAAAGGGGGACGTGAAAGGAAATGAAATAAGCTTTGGTGGCAGAGAGATTCCAAAAGGAGCCGAGAGGTCACTCTGGTGGGCACTCTTACGCACAATATAGACAACCCTTTTTAGGTTCTAACAAATTGGAACAACTAGCAGTAAACACCTGAAACTATCAAACTACAACCCAGAATCCATGAAACTTGAAGACAATTGTAGAAAAATGTAGCTTATGAGGGGTGACAATGCAATTGGGAAAGCCATATGGCCCGCACTCCCCTTTGTCCAGTTTATGGATGGATGAGTATAAAAATGGGGCCAAAAAAAAACAAACAAAAAACAAACAAAAACACCCAGTGTTCTTTTTTACTTTAATTGTTCTTTTTCACTTTAATTTTTATTATTTTTTGTGTGTGCTAATGAAAATGTTCAAAAACTAATTTTGGTGATGAATGCACAACTATATAATGATACTGTGAACAAATGAATGTACATTTTGTGTGACTGCATGGTATGTGAATATATCTCAATAAAAATGAATTTAAAAAAAACCTATGGGATGCAGTAAAAGCGGTACTGAGGGGGAAGGTTATAGCTCTAAATGCATACTTTAAAAAGGAAGAAAGAGCTAAAATTGAAGAACTAATGGAGCAACTGAAGAAGCTAGAAAATAAACAGCAAACTAATTCTAAACCAAGTAGAAGAAAAGAAATAACAAGGATTAAGCAGAAATAAATGACATAGAGAACAAAAAACAACAGGGAATAAATAACACCAAAAGTTGGTTCTTTGAGAAGATCAACAAGATTGACAAGCCCCTAGCTAGACTGACAAAATCAAAAAGAAGACCCAAATAAACAATGAATGAGAGAGATGACATTACTGCAGATCTCAAAGAAATTTAAAAAATTATAAGAGGATACTATGAAAAACTGTATGCCAACAAACTAGTTAATGTAGACGAAATGGACAATTTCCTGGAAATACATGAACAACCCAGAATGACCAGAGAAGAAACAGAAGACCTCAACCAACCAATCACAAGCAAAGAGATCCAATCAGTCATCACAAAGCTTCCTACAAATAAATGCCCAGGGCCAGATGGCTTCACAGGGGAATTCTACCAAACTTTCCAAAAGGAACTGACACCAATCTTACTTCAACTCTTTCAAGACATTGAGGAAAATGGAACACTACATAACTCATTTTATGAAGCTAACATCACTCTAATAGCAAAACCAGGTAAAGATGCTACAAGAAAGGAAAACTACAGGCCAATCTCCCTAATGAATATAGATGCAAAAATTCTCAACAAAATACTTGCAAATCGAATTCAAAGACACATTAATAAAATCATGCACCATGACCAAGTGGGGTTCATTCCAGGCATGCAAGGATGGTTCAACTTAAGAAAATCAATCAATATATTACAACACATTAACAAATCAAAAGGGAAAAATCAAATGATCATCTCAATAGATGCTGAAAAAGCATTCGACAAAATCCAACATCCCTTCTTGATAAAAACACTTCAAAAAGTAGGAATTGAAGGAAACTTCCTCAATATGACAAAAAGCATATATGAAAAACCCACAGCCAGCATAGTACTCAATGGCGAGAGACTGAAAGCCTTCCCTCTAAGATCAGGAGTGAGACAAGGATGCCTGTTGTCACCACTGTTATTCAACATTATGCTATAAGTGTTAGGGCAACCCGGCAAGACAAAGAAATAAAAGGCATCCAAATTGGAAAGGAAGAAGTAAAAACGGTCATTATTTGCAGATGATATGAACTTGTATTTGGAAAACCCTCAGAAATTGACGACACAGCTACTGGAGCTAATAAACAAATTTAGCAAAGTAGCAGGATACAAGATTAATGCACATAAGTCAGTTATGTTCCTATACACTAGAAATGACTGAAATGAAGAGACACTCAAGAAAAAGATACCATTTTCAAAAGTAGCAACTAAAAAAAAATCAAGTACCTAGGAATAAACTTAACCAAAGATGTAAAAGACCTATACAAAGAAAACTACATCACTCTACTAAAAGAAATAGAAAGAGACCTAAAAAGATGGAAAAATATTCCATGTTCACGGACAGGACGGCTAAATGTCATTAAGATGTCAATTCTACACAAACTCATCTACAGATTCAATGCAATCTCTAACAAAATTCCAACAACCTAATTCGCAGACTAGGAAAAGCTAGTTATCAAATTTATCTGGAGGGGGGAGATGCCTCAAATTGCTAAAAACACTCTAAAAAAGAAAAACAAAGCAGAAGGACTTACATTCCCTGACTTTGAAGCTTATTATAAAGCCACAGTAGTCAAAACAGCATGGTACTGGCACAAAGATAGACATAGTGATCAATGGAATCAAATTGAGAATTCAGAGATAAACCCCCAGATCTACAGTCAACTGATCTTTGATAAGGCCCCCAAAACCACTGAACTGGGACATAACAGTCTTTTCAACAAATGGGGCTGGGAGAACTGGATATCCATATTCAAAAGAATGAAAGAGGACCCCTACCTCACACCCTACCCAAAAATTAACTCAAAATGGATTAAAAACCTCAACATAAGAGACAGGACCATAAAACTCCTAGAAGATAACGTAGGGAAACATCTTTAGGACCTTGTATTAGGAGGTCACTTCCTAGACCTTATACCCAAAGCACAAGCAATAAAAGAAAAAAATAGATAAACAGGAACTCCTCAAACTTAAAAGCTTCTGTACCTCAAAGGAATTTGTCAAAAAGGTGAAGAGGCAGTCAACTCAATGGGAAAAAAATTTTGGAAACCATGTATCTGACAAAAGACTGATATCTTGCATATATAAAGAAATCCTACAACTCAATGACAATTGTACAGACAGCCCAATTATAAAATGGGCAAAAGATATGAAAAGATAGTTCTCTGAAGAGGAAATACAAATAGCCAAAAAAACACATGAAAAAATGTTCAGCTTCACTAGCTATTAGGGAGATGCAAATTCAGACCACAATGAGATCCCATCTCACATCAATTAGAATGGCTGCCATTAAACAAACAGTAACTACAAATGCTGGAGAGAATGTGGAGAAACTGGAACTCTTATCCATTGTTGGTGGGACTGTATAATGGTTCAGCCACTCTGGAAGACAGTCTGGCGGTTCCTTAGAAAACTAGAGAGAGAGTTCCCTTCGATCCAGCAATCGCGCTTCTTGGTATATACCCGAAAGATCTGAAAGCAGTGACACGAACAGATACCTGCACGCCAATGTTCATAGCAGCAATAGTCACAATTGCCAAGAGACAGAAACAACCCAAATATCCTTCAACAGATGAGTGGATAAATAAAATGTGGTATATACACACGATGGAATACTACGCGGCAGTAAGAAGGAACAATGTCGTGAAACATATGACAACATGGATGAACCTTGAAGACATAATGCTGAGTGAAATAAGCCAGGCACAAAAAGAGAAATGCTATATGCTACCACTAATATGAGCACTGAAAAATGTAAAATAAATGGTTTATAATGTAGAATGTAGGGGCCCTAGCAATAGATAGCAATTAGTGAAGGGGGAATGATAATCTAATAAGAACAGATAAGTTATTGTGGGTAAATCTAACATTCTGGGAATGCTCAGGAGTAACTATGGTTTCTTAATTTCTGGTGGGTATGGTAGGAACAAGTACACAGAAATGTAGTTATCTTCGGTTATCTGTTTTTCTTATTCCTTTCCTGACTTATAGTCTATATATTTTCTTGGGGTAGAATAGGAACAAATTGGAAATAATGTAGTTATTCTAGGATATTTGTTTTTTCTTAATCCTTTGTGTTGGTTTTGTTTGAAATGATTTTTTATTGTCTTTTTTTCAAAATTTTTGATAAAGTTAAATAAAAAAAAAAAAAATGAAAAAAAAAATATGCAGAGCCGCCCTGAGGAGCTGGGGGAAAATGCAGTGTTGGGCTTCCTCACCTGGAGGGTTGCTGAGGTTCTCACAAACATTGAGGACTGGCAGTTTGATGTGCCAAGCCCTCTATCACAGGACTTGCCCTTATGAAGCTAGTTACTGCAAAAGAGAGGCTAAACCTGCTTATAATCGTGCTAAAAGTCTCCCCCTGAGTGCCTCTTTGTTGCTCAGATGTGGCCCTCTTTCTAGCTGAGCCAACTCAGCGGGTGAACTCACTGCCCTCCCCCCTACGTGGGACCTGACTCCCAGGGGTATAAATCTCACTGGCAACACAGGATATGACTCCTGGGGATGAATCTGGACCCGGCACTGTGGGATTGAGAACACCTTCTTGACCAAAAGGGGGATGCAAAAGGAAATGAAATAAAGCTTCAGTGGCTGACAGATTTCAAATGGAGTTGAGAGGTCACTTTGGTGGACATTCTTATGCACTATATAGATAACACTTTTCAGGTTTTAATGTATTGGAATAGCTAGAAGTAAATACCTGAAACTTTCAAACTCCAACCCAGTAGCCTTGATTCTTGAAGATGATTATACAACAATGTAGCTCACAAGGGATGACAGTGTGGTTGTGAAAAGCTTGTGGATCACACTCCCTTTTCCAGTGTATGGATGGACGAGCAGAAAAATGGGGTCAAAAAACTAAAGGAAAAATAGGGCAGGAGGGGGGACAATTTGGGTGTTCTTTTTTCATTATTATTCTTTTATTCTTACTATCACTTTTTTTGGTGCAAGGAAAATGTTAAAAAAATAGATCAGGGTGATAAATGAATAACTATATGATGGCAATGTGATCAACTGCATATTCTGGATGATTGTATGGTGTGTGAATGAATCTTAATAAAAATATTACTGTTAACTATAAAAAACACATATCAGAAGTTTATAATAAGATTTGCTGAGCTGGAATTAAAAAGCTGAAAAAGAGTAGGAGGAAATTCATCTTCAAAATGTAGGACTAAATATCCTAAATATACATTCGTGGCAACCACTTCTGTGGAAAACTTTTCTGAGAGTCAACTAATTGGGACAGCAATTGAAATGACATTTAATTTGGAGCATATTTTCCTCATTTCCTTGAATTCTTTCACAGTGAGAAAAAAATACACTATATTTCAGAAGAAAATAGCCCATGGGAAGTTGAAAAAAAAAAAAAAATCAAACCAATCTGGTTATGTATTTTGAAGAACAAATTTAAACTAAAACCATTTCATTATATTTCTTCTCTGTTCCTTTAAAAAAAATCAATGTACCATTTCTAAATACATGAAAGCAAAGCACAAAAATTGTGATTTGTGCTCACTTTGACAACACATATACTGAAATTGGAATGATACAGAGAGTAGCACAGCCCCTGTGCAAGGATGACATGCAAATTGTGAAGTATTCCATATTTTTTCCCACTTCAATAGTCCGAAATAGTAAAAAATAAAAATTATTTATCCTTTTTTCCCAAAAGTATACGTACCTCAAAATCAACAACAAAAAAAGGAAAAACATAACAGTTTTAAAAATAGTACATTCAAATATGATATAATTAGAATAAGCAAACTCACAGAGTCAGAAACTAGAATAATAGATTACCAGGGGCCAGAGTGGGGGTAGGGATTGTACAGAGTTCCTATTTGGGTTGATGGACAAGTTTTGATAATGGATGGTGGCAATGGTAGCACAACATCATAAACATAATTAACAGCACTGAATTATACATTTGAATTTGGTTAAAAAGGGAAATTTTAGGTTGCATATGTTACTAGGATAAAAATTTTAAAAACCCATAGGACTTTACAACACAATGAACCTTAATGTAAACCATGGAGTATAGTTAATAGTACAATTATAAACATGTTCTTTCAATTGTAACAAACATACCACACTAATGCAATGCATATGGGAACTCTATTTAATGCATGATTTCTCTGTAAACCTACAATTTCTCTAATAATAATTTTTAAAAAGCAAACCAGGAACAGCAAAAATTTTTTAAAATTACATTCAGAGCCTTAAAACTATTCAGAATTTCAGTTTCCTAGTAGTCCGCATTTGAGTAAAATATGCAGTGTGTTCTAAAATGAATCCATTCTGGAATTATGCTTAGTAGCTTCACGACTGACCTTATTTGCCCTGTTTTTTGCTTTTGTTTTTTTGATTTTCTGTTACTCCAAGCTTAAAACAGACCTAAAGAGCAAATAAGATTTTTAAAACTGGGATATCTTCCAAGTTCATTTCCTTGATTATCAAAATCACATTATGTTTTTCTGCTTTTCCAAATTCCTGTTTTCTTCCAGTAACTTTCAACTTTCAACTTCCAAACCTAGGGAATTTTCTTCCATTGTCATTTACAAGTCTTCTACTATAACAAATATTTTTCACTAATTTTTTACCTAAATCCATGCTTATACATGCAAACACCACATCTTTAAAAACTCAGGGTAAGCACAATGCATATATTTTCATTTCCTGCAAATAGAGGGAAAGAAATGACGTTTTTAGCTTTCCCCTTTTCTCCTAATATATTCAGCTCCCACATAAATCCTGCTCTCTAAGAGCTGATGCACTTGACTCTCTTCAACTGAAGTCCAAAAGAGTCAGCACATCTCTTTCTAGAACTGCAGAACTGGTAGCTTGGTTATCATTTTGAAAAAAAAAAAAATTACTTTTTAATATCCAAGTTCCATGTAGCACATCAATTCTCAGGTACTTAAAATGCATTAGTGCTGAAATGCATAGAACTAATCCTTTATATATTTAAAAAATGTTTTTTAATCAATTACCCATTATAATAGGGCACTGTTTTGATAGATAGTATATCTACAAACGTCAAAGGCAAAACGTAGTTCACACCACTTGTACAGAATGTGTTTTAACCATGAGTAATGTGTCTTATGTCTTACTGCCTTCCCTACCCTGCAACCTCCCCCAGAGCAGAGCCTATGTCTAATGAGCCAATGTACATATACGCACAGAGACAAATACTGTGGTACAAATGCTGTGAATGCAATTAATAGCTAGAGAACAGCGCATGTCCTCCAACCCCAATTTTATCCGCTGGTTAACCCACTATCCCATCCCTAAAAACCTAATTTAGAAAATATCAATGCCAACTAGTTAGTTTCTCCTCCCCTTTTTCTAGAAAAATAAGGTTCTGGAAAAGACCCACACTTACTATACAAAAACACTAAATGTAAAAAAAAAAAAAAAAGCCTAACCTAGTACATTATCCAACACACTTTCATTTAGGGACTCAACACATCTTTCCTGAGCATCTACTCCATGCTCTGGGCAATACAGACACAACAATACACAAAACAGATACCCCTGCCCTCATGGGAAATGCATTCTAGTAAGGGAAAAGACATGGGAATAAAGAGGGAAAGAAAAAGACACACAGATAAAATATAGAGTGTTTTAGGTAATAACACATAAAGCAGGGATGGGGGAAAGATGGGAAGGAGGTTGCAACTTTAGGCCTCATGAGAAGGTGATATTTGATCAAAGACCTGAATGAAGCAAGGGAATGAGCCATGAAGGCATGTGTGGAAGAACATTCAATAGAAAGCAACAGGCTGGTGTGTTTGAGCAAAGGGGACAGTGTGGCTGGGATGCAAGTCAAAGAGTAGTTGGAGATGAGGTCAGAGAGATGACAGACAAGGAGAGACGAGTTCCTGAATTAGAAATTACAGATAATTCGTAGGCAAGCCAGAGCGCCTGGTATAACCTAGGGCTGGTACAGACACAGGGAATGATGAGCCAATTAGAACAATGGGTTCCAAGAAGCTTTGTCCTCAGGGCCACATTCAGGTATTAAACTGTTACAGGCATACAATTTGCATATGTCTACATGGCATGTATCATCTCTATTGGATAATTTTCCTGGCAAAATTGTATTACCACTGCCTGACGATGAGCATTTCATGATTCATTCCATTCTATTTCTTCTTACACCTCACTATAACCTACCCTAAAAGGTATTTTATGCAACAAATGAATCACAGAACAAAAGGTGAGCACTTGCAAGGAACTGTATAAATGATCACTCCATAACATGGGGGGAAACAAGGGAGCCCAAACAATTCCTATTTTATGTTTAAATCCCGTCACCTACCAGTGGGTCTGACCAACCATGGGGATGAAAAGTCCAATGCAATTCTAAGACAGAACCTTTCAGGACATAAATTTGATTTTCTTAAAATCAATAACTAACCTCTGACAGAAACATTTCTAGCTACTTAAGAGTTCATTATCTCCTAACCAAATGCTCAGGCACAAAAGTGTGAGGCTCAAAAGGGTCCCCTCCTTGCTTTTCTAAGTGTTTCACACTAAAAAACAATTAAACCGCACCATTGTCAACATGCCTGGGCTGAGTAAAGAATCCTACAGGATGTGTGGTATAAATCCCACCGCTTATCATTCCAAGCTTGGTCTTGTGATGAGGTTAAGACGGAAATGGAAGATTTGCTGAGAACTTAGGGAACTGGGGTGGATATCACCTTACCAACCTATGTGGGAAGCCAAAGCCACAGGAGGCTGCAGAAACCTCAATTAAGGAATCTTCCTGAAAAATGCCGTATTTGAACAGAACCTTAGGAGATACCAATATTTGCCTTCCTTTTTTCTGCTGCACTTTTTATATGTATGGAACACATACACAGGCATATTACACACATTCATTAAAACCCTCTTTAATTCCTCCCTAAGGCACTTCTTGCCAAAGAAAGAATAAACCCTGTAGGGTTTACAGGCTTACACTAACACTAAGCTAGACTTATTTTTAAAACAAAAAGGAGTTTAGATTGTCTTGGATTTTTGAGAATCCTGAATCCAGATACAGAATTTGATGAGTATACACGAAACCAACAAGATTTTTTTAATGCTTTCTATTAATTTCTGGATCACAAAGTAAAGAACCTGACTCACTCAGGTTCTCCATTTTTACCAAGGAACTTAAGACAGGGAATTATTAGGAAAAGTAGTTTAAGGACTAAACCCCTGTAATTCCAATTATTGAACTTTGCAGAATGTGGCACATCAATGAATATCTAGCAAAGTTGGGAAGTCTGCAGGGCTACCCGTGGATGTTGATGATTTATATGCAGAAAATGTGAGGCTGGAACCATTAGAAGCCACCCAGAGGAGGTTTAAACCATTATATATGTAAGGAGACTTGCATTAATGATCTCAGGGTATTAGAGAAACTATAGTCGATGCTCTCGATGTCCTCAATTTAACCAACAAAGTGGATTCCCAGCATTTTCCATCCCTTCAGTAAAATCTACAGAGCGATGCACACAGGGTGCTTACTGCTTGCGACTGTAGCTCTCTCTGGTTTTGCTTGCACACTTCTGCCCCCATCAGCTAAGCTGCGTGTTTAAAAATAATCAACTATGTTTCGTCCTTAACCTGCTTATTTTACATGCTTTAAATAATAAACTGAAAAAACTCTGAAAAAAAAGTTGTCTTTATGAAACTAAGTTGTATGATTCAAAAAGCGTTAATAAAAGGGAGTTGCTAAACATCACTGCTGAATTAGGTACAGGCTTGATGGCTCTAACACACTTGAAACCATTTATAAAAATCTAGAATGATTCTATAATCAGTTTGTCCTGTTCTTTAAAGAAATCAAACAGGAAATTATAGATAATGCATTACAGATATTCTTTATACAAGACGGATGATGGAGAACCCCCACCAGTAAATCCATGCTCAAAGGAAGGGCCTTGGAAGTACACCTAAAGATTGGTGAGCATTTTAAGTTAAAATAGCATACATGCTTAAGGTTTATGTGTATAATGTTTTGTGACTCCTTCCTTTAGCCAATGATTTTTTTTTTTTATTGAGATATATTCACATACCACACAGTCATACAAAACAAATTGTACTTTCGATTGTTTACAGTACCATTACATAGTTGTACATTCATCACCTAAATCAATCCCTGACACCTTCATTAGCACACACACAAGAATAACAAGAATAATAATTAGAGTGAAAAAGAGCAATTGAAGTAAAAAAGAACACTGGGTACTGTGGAGAGCCGTCTCCCGGGACGGGCATAGCGCATGCGCTGTAAACCTGCTCCAAAGTCCCCCCGCCCATCGAGTGGTGCCAAGATGGCGCCCACATCCTGCTTCCGGCTTCTGATGTATGTAACCACCCGCTGTATTCACCAATCATGCTTGTGTGCGTGGCGTTAGCCCATTGGATACACGCAAGGTTTATAAGAAAGTTCCCGGGCAAAGCTCGGGGGGACAGCCCACAAGGAGCCGCGCCTGACGGCCGCATCGAGGTTGTTCTCCCCCGAGGCGTCTTGCCCCGGGCGGAACCTGTAAAGAGGATGATTGCCTAGTTCCATTAAAAGCCTACATGCTTCACTGCTGCGAGTCCAGAGTGATCACGAGTGCGTCGGGTAAGACATTGTCCGCACCCTCTCTCCCCTTATCTCTCTGGTCCCCATCGCCGGCCGACCGAGGACTCGAGGCGGGGCGGAGAGAGCGCCGGACAGGGTACCTTTGTCTGTTTGTTTCCTTCCCCTACTTTTCTACACATCCATCCATAAACTAGACAAAGTGGAGTTTGGTCCTTATGGCATTCCCAATCCCATTGTCACCCCTCATAAGCTACATTTTTATACAACTGTCTTCGAGATTCATGGGTTCTGGGTTGTAGTTTAATAGTTTCAGGTATCCACCACCAGCTACCCCAATTCTTTAGAACCTAAAAAAGGTTGTCTAAAGTGTGCGTAAGAGTGCCCACCAGAGTGATCTCTCGGCTCGTTTTGGAATCTCTCTGCCACTGAAGCTTATTTCATTTCCTTTCACATCCCCCTTTTGGTCAAGAAGATGTTCTCCATCCCACGATGCCGGGTCTACATTCCTCCCCGGGAGTCATATTCCACGTTGCCAGGGAGATTCACTTCCCTGGGTGTCTGATCCCACGTAGGGGGGAGGGCAGTGATTTCACCTTTCAAGTTGGCTTAGACAGAGAGAGAGGGCCACATCTGAGCAACAAAGAGGCATTCAGGAGGAGACTCTTAGGCACAAATACAGGGAGGCCTAGCCTCTCCTTTGCAGCAACCATCTTCCCAAGGGTAAAACTTATGGTAGAGGGCTCAACCCATCAAACCACCAGTCCCCTATGTCTGTGGTCATGTTAGCAACCATGGAGGTGGGGTAGGCGAATACCCCTGCATTCTCCACAGGCTCCTCAAGGGGGCACTACATCTTTTTTTTCCTTGTTTGTCTTTTTTCTTTTTTTTTTTTTTTTAATTTCCCTTCTTTTTTAAATCAACTGTATGAAAAAAAAAGTTAAAGAGAAAACAAACATACAATAAAAGAACATTTCAAAGAGACCATAACAAAGGAGTAAGAAAAAGACAACTAACCTAAGATAACTGCTTAACTTCCAACATGTTCCTACTTTACCCCAAGAAAGTTACATAATATAGCAACATTTCAGTGAACTTGTTCCTACTACATCCATCAGAAATTAACAGACCATAGTCATTTCTGGGCATCCCCAGAACGTTAAATAGCTTATCTGTTCTTCTTGGATTATTGTTCCCCCTTCCTTAATTGCTCTCTACTGCTAGTTCCCCTACATTCTACATTATAAACCATTTGTTTTACATTTTTCAAAGTTCACATTAGTGGTAGCATATGATATTTCTCTTTTTCTGCCTGGCTTATTTCGCTCAGCATTATGTCTTCAAGGTTCATCCATGTTGTCATATGTTTCACCAGATCGTTCCTTCTTACTGCCGCGTAGTATTCCATCGTGTGTATATACCACATTTTATTTATCCACTCATCTGTTGAAGGACATTTGGGTTGTTTCCATCTCTTGGCAATTGTGAATAATGCTGCTATGAACATTGGCGTGCAGATATCTGTTCGTGTCACTGCTTTCCGATCTTCCGGGTATATACCGAGAAGTGCAATCGCTGGATCGAATGGTAGCTCTATATCTAGTTTTCTAAGGAACTGCCAGACTGACTTCCAGAGTGGCTGAACCATTATACAGTCCCACCAACAATGAATAAGAGTTCCAATTTCTCCACATCCCCTCCAGCATTTGTAGTTTCCTGTTTGTTTAATGGCAGCCATTCTAACCGGTGTTAGATGGTATCTCATTGTGGTCTTAATTTGCATCTCTCTAATAGCTAGTGAAGCTGAACATTTTTTCATGTGTTTCTTGGCCATTTGTATTTCCTCTTCAGAGAACTGTCTTTTCATATCTTTTGCCCATTTTATAATTGGGCCGACTGTACTATTGCCCTTGAGTTGTAGGATTTCTTTATATATGCAAGATATCAGTCTTTTGTCAGATACATGGTTTCCAAAAATTTTTTCCCATTGAGTTGGCTGCCTCTTTACCTTTTTGAGAAATTCCTTTGAGGTGCAGAAACTTCTAAGCTTGAGGAGTTCCCATTTATCTATTTTCTCTTTTGTTGCTTGTGCTTTGGGTGTAAAGTCTAGGAAGTGGCCGCCTAATACAAGGTCTTGAAGATGTTTTCCTACATTATCTTCTAGGAGTTTTATGGTACTTTCTTTTATATTGAGATCTTTGGTCCATTTTGAGTTAATTTTTGTGTAGGGGGTGAGGTAGGGGTCCTCTTTCATTCTTTTGGATATGGATATCCAACTCTCCCAGCCCCATTTGTTGAAAAGACCATTATGGCTCAGTTCGGTGACTTTGGGGGGCCTTATCAAAGATCAGTCGGCCATAGATCTGAGGGTCTATCTCTGAATTCTCAATTCGATTCCATTGATCTATATGTCTGTCTTTGTGCCAGTACCATGCTGTTTTGGCAACTGTGGCTTTATAATAAGCTTCAAAGTCAGGGAGTGTAAGTCCTCCCACTTCGTTTTTCTTTTTTAGAGTGTCTTTAGCAATTCGAGGCATCTTCCCTTTCCAAATAAATTTGATAACTAGCTTTTCCAAGTCTGCAAAGTAGGTTGTTGGAATTTTGATTGGGATTGCATTGAATCTGTAGATGAGTTTGGGTAGAATTGACATCTTAATGACATTTAGCCTTCCTATCCATGAACATGGAATATTTTTCCATCTTTTAAGGTCCCCTTCTATTTCTTTTAGTAGAGTTATGTATTTTTCTTTGTATAGGTCTTTTACATCTTTGGTTAAGTTTATTCCTAGGTACTTGATTTTTTTAGTTGCTATTGAAAATGGTATCTTTTTCTTGAGTGTCTCTTCAGTTTGTTCATTTCTAGCATATAGAAACATTACTGACTTATGTGCATTAATCTTGTATCCCGCTACTTTGCTAAATTTGTTTATTAGCTCTAGTAGGTGTATCGTTGATTTCTCAGGGTTTTCTAGATATAAGATCATATCATCTGCAAACAATGACAGTTTTACTTCTTCTTTTCCAATTTGGATGCCTTTTATTTCTTTGTCTTGCCGGATTGCCCTGGCTAGCACTTCCAGCACAATGTTGAATAACAGTGGTGACAGCGGGCATCCTTGTCTTGTTCCTGATCTTAGAGGGAAGGCTTTCAGTCTCTCACCATTGAGTACTATGCTGGCTGTGGGTTTTTCATATATGCTCTTTATCATGTTGAGGAAGTTTCCTTCAATTCCTACCTTTTGAAGTGTTTTTATCAAAAAGGGATGTTGGATTTTGTCAAATGCTTTTTCAGCATCTATTGAGATGATCAATTGATTTTTCCCTTTTTACTTGTTAATGTGTTGTAATACATTGATTGTTTTTCTTATGTTGAACCATCCTTGCATGCCTGGAATGAACCCCACTTGGTCATGGTGTATGATTTTTTTAATGTGTCTTTGGATTCGATTTGCAAGTATTTTGTTGAGGATTTTTGCATCTATATTCATTAGGGAGATTGGCCGGTAGTTTTCCTTTTTTGTAGCATCTTTGCCTGGTTTTGGTATTAGATTGATGTTAGCTTCATAAAATGAGTTAGGTAGTGTTCCATTTTTTTCAATGTTTTGAAAGAGTTTGAGTAAGATTGGTGTCAGTTCTTTCTGGAAAGTTTGGTAGAATTCCCCTGTGAAGCCATCTGGCCCTGGGCATTTCTTTGTGGGAAGATTTTTGATGACTGATTGGATCTCTTTGCTTGTGATGAGTTGGTTGAGGTCTTCTATTTCTTCTCTGGTCAGTCTAGGTTGTTCATATGTTTCCAGGAAATTGTCCATTTCTTCTACATTATCCAGTTTGTTGCCATACAGTTGTTCATAATATCCTCTTATAATTTTTTTAATTTCTTCAGGATCTGCAGTTATGTCACCTTTTTCATTCATTATTTTGTTTATATGGGTCTTCTCTCTTTTTGATTTTGTCAGTCTAGCTAGGGGCTTGTCAATCTTGTTGATCTTCTCAAAGAACCAACTTTTGGTGATATTTATCCTCTCTATTGTTTTTTTGTTCTCTATGTCATTTATTTCTGCTTTAATCCTTGTTATTTCTTTTCTTCTACTTGGTTTAGGATTGGTTTGCTGTTCATTTTCTAGCTTCTTCAGTTGATCCATTAGTTCTTTGATTTTGGCTCTTTCTTCCTTTTTAATATATGCGTTTAGTGCTATAAATTTCCCCGTTAGCACTGCTTTTGCTGCATCCCATAGGTTTTGGTATGTTGTGTTCTCATTTTCATTCGTCTCTATATATTTAGCAATTTCTCTTGCTATTTCTTCTTTAACCCACTGATTGTTTAGGAGTGTGTTGTTTAATCTCCAGGTATTTGTGAATTTTCTAAGTCTCTGATGGTTATTGACTTCTAATTGTATTCCATTGTGGTCAGAGAATGTGCTTTGAATAATTTCAATCTTTTTAAATTTATTGAGGCTTGTTTTATGTCCCAGCATATGATCTATTCTGGAGAAAGTTCCGTGAGCACTAGAAAAGTATGTGTATCCTGTTGATTTGGGATGTAATGTCCTGTAGATGTCTGTTAAATCTAATTCATTTATCAGATTGTTTAGGTTTTCAATTTCCTTATTGGTCTTCTGTCTGGTTGATCTATCTATAGGAGAGAGTGATGTGGTGAAGTCTCCCACAATTATTGTGGAAACATCAATTGCTTCCTTTAGTTTTGCCAGTGTTTCTCTCATGTATTTTGTGGCACCTTGATTGGGTGCATAGACATTTACGATTGTTATTTCTTCTTGCTGAATTGCCCCTTTTATTAGTATGTAGTGGCCTTCTTTGTCTCTCAAAACATCCCTGCATTTGAAGTCTATTTTATCTGAGATTAATATTGCTACACCTGCTTTCTTTTGGCTGTAGCTTGCATGAAATATTTTTTTCCATCCTTTCACTTTCAGTTTCTTTGTGTCCCTGTGTCTAAGATGAGTCTCTTGTATGCAACATATTGATGGTTCATTTTTTTTGGATCCATTCTGCGAATCTATATCTTTTAATTGGGGAGTTTAATCCATTTACATTCAACGTTAAAACCGTGAAGGCATTTCTTGAATCGGCCATCTTATCCTTTGGTTTATGTTTGCCATATTTTTCCCTCTCTCTATTAATATCCTTTATTGTACCCATACCGAATCTCTTTAGTACTGAACCTTTCTCCAAGTCTCTCTGTCCTGCCTTTGTTTCTCTGTCTGTAGGGCTCCCTTTAGTATCTCCAGTAGGGCAGGTCTCTTGTTAGCAAATTCTCTCAGCATTTCTTTGTCTGTGAAAAATTTAAGCTCTCCCTCAAATTTGAAGGAGAGCTTGGCTGGATAAAGTATTCTTGGCTGGAAATTCCTCTCACTCAGAATTTTAAATATATCGTGCCACTGCCTTCTTGCCTCCATGGTGGCTGCTGAGTAGTCACTACTTAGTCTTATGCTGTTTCCTTTGTATGTGGTGAATTGCTTTTCTCTTGCTGCTTTCAGAACTTGCTCCTTCTCTTCTATGTTTGACAGTGTGATCAGTATATGTCTCGGAGTGGGTTTTTTTGGATTTATTCTATTTGGAGTTCGCTGAGCATTTATGATTTGTGTATTTATGTTGTTTAGAAGATTTGGGAAGTTTTCCCCAACAATTTCTTTGAATACTCTTCCTAGACCTTTACCCTTTTCTTCCCCTTCTGGGACACCAATGAGTCTTACATTCGGACGTTTCATACTATCTATCATATCCCTGAGGTCCACTTCGAGTTTTTCAATTTTTTTCCCCATTCTTTCTTTTATGCTTTCATTTTCCATTCTGTCATCTTCCAGGTCACTGATTCGTTGTTCAACTTCCTCTAGTCTTGTACTATGAGTGTCCAGAATCTTTTTAATTTGGTCAACAGTTTCTTTAATTTCCATAAGATCATCCATTTTTTTATTTAGTCTTGCAATGTCTTCTTTATGCTCTTCTAGGGTCTTCTTGATTTCCTTCATATCCCGTACTATGGTCTCATTGTTCATCTTTAGTTCTTTGAGTAGCTGCTCTAGGTGCTGTGTCTCTTCTGGTCTTTTGATTTGGGTGCTTGGGCTTGGGTTATCCATATCGTCTGGTTTTTTCATATGCTTTATAATTTTCTGTTGTTTTTGGCCTCGTGGCATTTGCTGAACTTGATAGGGTTCTTTTAGGGTTTGTAGACCTATTGAAGTCCTTATCTCTAATTTATCAGATCTACAGCTTCGTGGAGTACACTTTCTCTAACTAACCAGCAGGTGGTGTCCACGAGCCACCTGTTCTCCACAAGCCAGTTCTCCCCTGCTTAGCCTTTTTGGTGAGTGGGGGAGTGAGTCTTGTGGGGCCCAATTGGTGTACCAAGCTTGCGTGTGTAGTTGGTGTTGCCTGCCCTGTATGTGGGGCGTGTTTCTGGGCAGTCGGGGAGGGGGGGTGGCCCTAACAATCAAATCTCCCTGATGATCCTAGAGTTTTAAAGCTGCTGCAATAGTCTAATCCTTCAGTTCAGTCCTGCCACAGTTTGTCTCTGCCACTGACCCACAAGTCTTTGGTATTGGCGTATGGCTCCTGAGACTTGCAAGTGGGCCCCTCTTCCAGGCTGTGCACCCCGGGTCCTCTGTTGAGGGATGACTGTGCTATGTCACAGGTGAGTGCCGTCCCCCCAGGGCAGTTCTGGGCTGCTGGGCTGTGTAGGGAGGCTCCCAGTCTGCTCAAATGATGGCTGAATGGGGCTTTGTTAATTCACCCTGCTCCACCTTCCCAGCTCTGGGACATTCAGCTGAGGTTGCAGGGAAGGCTAATGTCCACGCCCAGTTTTGTGGTGTGTGCCTGTTATTTGAAGCACTTCCGTCACACTGGGTTGTCTGGGGCAGCTCTGGGCTATGGGGCTGGCGATGGGCAGGAGTGTTTCCTGTCCACCCGGATGGTGGGTGTGAGCGGACACCCCCCTTTTCTTGGGAAGTTGTGTTGTTTAGTGAATTTTCTCAGCCACTGGATTATTGCCTTTTGTCTCAGAGCTCTCTTAGTTCTGCTCTTGACTTGACGTGCCCAAATTGCAATTCTTTGAAGCTTTCTGTATTGGGCTTCTTAGAGTAATTGTTTTAGAAAAAGAAAAAAGGATTTAAAAAAAAAAAAAAAAAAAAAAAAAAACAAAAAAAAAATGGCCCTCCTCAGAGATCTAATGGGTTATTGAAATGCTAATAGACAAAGCAACCAGGGCCATTAAGGAAAGGTCCACAGGGCAGAGAGATCAGCTTTGTTTCGGGATTTGCATATGCGCCTCAAGGCCTGAGCTCCACCCTTCCCCTTTCTGTGTTCACCAGAACTCCAAAAATCCTCTGCTTTTATTTTGGAGTTTTTCGTGTTGTTTTTTTTCTATGCCTATCTCCTCTCTGCTGGGCTGGCTGCTCTCAGAGTCTCTGGTGTCTGGTCTCAGTCTATCTATGGTTGGAGTTTGAATCAGTAGAATGAGTTTCCGATAAGAGCAGCCACTGCAGTTCCTGCAGTTCTCCCTTCTCCTTCCCGGAGCTGACAGCCCCTCCTCCCCCGGGACTGAGCCTGGCAGGGAGGGGCGCGGGTCCCCTGGCCGCAAAAACTTACAGATTTCGCTGATCTCAGCAGTTCCACGTTTTCATGAGTGTTGTATGAAGTATGCCCAAAGACAGATTGCTCTGTGGTGTCCAGTCCACGCAGTTCCTGGCTTTTTACCTACTTTCCTGGAGGAGTAACTAAAACTTACAGCTCACCAGTCTGCCATCTTGCCCCGCCTCCCCCCAATGATTTTTGATTTAAGGGATGATGACTCAGTCTCATTAGTTGAGAGGACTTCTCCCGGAGGGTCACAGCTCTAGGGTAATGAATGAATCTCAGGTGTGGCTCTGTTCGCCAATGCCTGAGCTGCAGGAGAGCAGCTTCCACAATTGTCAGTGCAAATACTGGTTCAGCGACAAGCACCTGGGCTCATTACAGGTGTCAATACCTCAGCTAACTCACAGTCAATACCTTGGCTAAAAGCTGTTAACAATAGTCCATGGTTTAAATTAGGGTTTACTCTTTGTGTTGTAGAGATCTATGGATTCAAAAAATTTTTTTATTCTGGTAATTTATCTTAAAGATGCTGAACTAGGATTCCTCTACAAGAGAACCTATCACCCTCTACTGGGCAAAAGAGGCCCCATGAATTATCTTTGGGATTGTGACCAAAATCAATATACCCCAGAGAAGTGTTTTGGAGGGGCAAATGTGTGGGTTCCAGTCGTGAGCTGCCACAATCCAAGTGCACTGCAACACCTGCGCATTTCCCAAACCAAGGGGTGGAGAATAAGAGTAACTCCTTAAGGATCAGGCAAAACGCACAAGGACAATTCTAACATCCTCTGTATGCCTCTCCCCAAGCCCTCCTACTCATCCTGAAAGGGCTTCTTTTTTTTTAAATCCCAGGCTGGATTTTTACATAACGTATGTGGAATGCAATGCAATATTTTATTACACTTAGTGTGGGCATAACTATATACCCAGAGCTACTGGATATAAACTGGGATGCCTTCTAAACAATGGCTCAAAAATTCTTATTAAAATAGAAAGTAAGTCCACCAACACAAGAGGAAAAATATATTTGAGGACAATCCCACATTGTTAACAATCATTTTAGTTTAGAGTGGTGGCACCTCACTGTTCTTTCCTCTATTTTCCAATTTTTCTTATTTGCAATTATATTACTTTTATTAGAAGAAAGAAGTTAAACTAATGAATTAATTATATTATTCTGGAATTTCCTTACAACATCGACTGTTTATTAAACACAGAGCAGAATTCATCAAAGAAGCTCTATTTCAGACTTTACCCAAAGGAGCTGCAAGACATGAGTTTCAGAGCACACACATTAAAAGGAGAAAAAGGCAAAAGCAATCACTCCACCTAGCCTGGCTTTGAAATACTCTACTGTTCTGCATGCCCCCAAAAAGAGAGAAGGAGGTAGAGGCAAACTGAGTCTTTTCCTATTAAGGAGCTTCCAAAACCTCTATCCCAGGCAGCATGCAGGCTTTTCTCCAATCATGTATTGCTACCACTTAAGTTTTCATGGCTCCCCTGGGTATTAAATGACTTTAAGAGGGCTCCTGCACAACTGTGGTCAAGGCATTGTGAAGAGATGTGTGACTTGCAAAGGACTAATTGGAAGTAACTGAACAATGACAAAAGGAGGAAATGGCTATTTTAAAAATCCTAGTTGAAACAATTAATCTACTGCTGGTGGCCAAATACAAACATACTGCTCTCTGACCTTCATCCAGGCAAACCCAAAGGCCTTTTCCCAATCACCCTTATTTATTTCTCTCCAAGTTTTTGATGATACTGAGCACTCCTGCCTTTCGAAGCTTCTGGGATAATAAACCATCCTAATTCACCTCCTACATCTGAGTGCACATCCTTTATCTCATCAATGTCCTCTATTTTTCCTTCCATCACCCAACCATGGGTGAACCACAGAGTCTACCCTCAGTTCTTTTCATTACTTTTCCCTCCAAAGAACTTTTTCTCACTGTATCCACAACTGTCTCCTTTTCTGAGAGGAATCTCAAATGCTCACTGTCAGCCCTCAATAACTCCGTATTTCCAATGATCTACAAAATGCTTCCACTGAAAGGATCCCACAACCAAATGCCTCATTTCCTCCTTATTACATCATCTGTACACATGGTTTATTTTCCCATATCCCTGACTCCAGTCATGAGTCATCTTAGATTCCTCCCATTCTTTAATATTTCATGTTCATGTAACAATTCCTATCTAGTTTTCCCTTCTCAGAATTGCCTACTCCTCTGACTTCATTGCTGTCACCCCAATCCATATTTGCCTCACCTACTAAATAAGTCACCCAAATGAGTGATCAAAATATGGAGTCCATCCACACTGAACTATATAGTATACTTTGTGTACAAACACAAATTAGGAATACCTATCACAGTCCAGTCAGGAAATAAGAAATCACTCAAAGAGAGGGAATTTAAAATTGTAAACTGGTTATATAGAGGATGGAAGAACAGAAAGAAGAACCAGGGAAAGGTGAGGCAATTTAGAGATTAGGTAAATCAGGAAACTATTACAACCTCCAGCTTATTCAAATACAGACATACGGCAGGTGCAAGGCCATGGTTAAAAACATTTTATGATTCTCATTTCAAACATGAAGAACATGAATCCCATTAGTCTGGCTCCAATTCTACACAGAGACTTTTTTCTTCAATTCTTTTAAAAACTCATGCTCTCCCACTGTCAAAGTTCCCACTGTGTTTAAAATAAAATGAAGTCTACATTTTAAAAATCAACATGTTCTATGTCAAAACCCAAACCAACTGCTTGAACCTCTTGTGCTTTTACACCACAATAAATTGAAGCAATACTTTCCTCCCACATGACTGCTCTTCTCTGCCCAAGCTCTGGTATTAACACAGAACAGCTGAAAAGGCATTTCTAGCCAAAGCCAAGAAGCAACACCATCTGAAAGCCTGGCCAAATGTCCCACACATTAAAATGGAATACGGTGAAAGGTATAACTTTATTGCTCCTCTTCTTTATTTAATCACATCCTTGGTCATTTTATGGATAGTGGTCAATTAGGCATGCTTTCGGCAGCAAGTAACAGAAAACCCGACTAACAGCAGCCTTAACTTCAAGACTGTTTTTATCAGTAGTCCAAGGTTGGGTGGTCCCAGAGTGGGCTTAGTGGCTCTCTCCATCCATCTGCTCAACCACCCTCCGCATGCTGGCTCTGGAGCCTTCTCCTTACATGTCAGTAACCAAAGTAGAAAGGAGAGGAGAGGAGACAGAGGGCTTTCTCCGTCTGTGGAGGTCTCCTTTAATCAAAGATGAAAACCTTCCACTTCTGCTCCCAACAACTTTCCCCAACGGCCCCACTGGTCAGAGCTGGGTCTCATCACCATCCCTGGCTGCAAGAGGGCCAGTGAGGGAGGCCTGGCAAAGACGGAACAGATTAGCCATGAGGGCTTCAGAACAGGCACAATTTATCCTTGGCCTGAGACCACTGGCTCACCGAGCAAATAAGGGTTCTATTGGCAAGAATAAAGAGAGAATGACTGTTAGGCTGGCACCCTACAGCTTCTGTCACAGGCAGTCTCTCCTGAACATTTCCAGGCCCCTTGAGACAAAACACTTTTTGAATATGTAACAGTATGGAAGAAGTAACTTCTTCATTAGAATTTCACAGCTATCCTCAGCTACCTCATACTCATGTTGGAAGTACACAGGGCCAAATAGGAAGTAAATATTATCCCCTCATTATATTAAGTTTGATACATGATCTATATGTCCTAGACTTGATAGCTGGATAAGCAGAAAATATTCAATATAATTATTTAGCTGAAAAATGGTTAGTATAGTCTTCAATAGCCAAAACAGGGAAAAAAACTGTTTAGTAAGATAACTTCACTCAAGCAGCTTCAAGTTATTCTGACCATGAAAAGCCCTTGTTAAAATGACTTCCTGTTGCTCTAATCTCAACAACAAAAACTTACTCTCTGCTCCCAGGAACTTTCCCAGCATTATCTGCAGTAAGATATGAGGGATGTAACCGTATGGTCTCATAATCAGGACCTTGAAAAGCAAGTCTGAATGAGGGGAGGACCTGAAGATAACAAGAAGATGCTAACCAAACAGCTTTCTCTCTATTTTTTTTTTTTTTTCCCCTTTCTGCTTTCTTCTGGCTTCTGGCCATTTCTTTGCTTAGGGTTATAAAAGCCAAATAATTCTTCTCACTTGGAACTGGGCTTGAAAGGTTTTTCTTTCCTCCAGTTCCTTGTTGATCCATCTTCAATAAACTCACCTTCTCACCAAAGAGAAAGAGACTTGTTTCTCTGTTTGATGCGGGATCAGGTGGGCCTGACTACCTGGAACCAGGTTTCCTACCGGTAACACTCAACAATTGCCTCAAAATAAGGGACAGGAAAAACATACACAAACTTCCTGGCTCCTACAACATACAAGGACAAAAAACAGTGGAAATGTTGAACTTCTGGTTCATTTTCATCAACTCAGAAAAAGTTGAATGAGCTCCCAAGACTGTCTGGTTTCATCTTTCTCTAGCCACATCTGTGACTCCTGCCACACCTGCTCCCTAACTCAGACCCTAGCGATCCCATAACTTTCCTAATCATGAGTCCTTTGGTCTTTCCAGGGCACAGAACTTTTATTCATATGGTTTCCTTTAACTGTAAACCTCTCACTATGCCACCTCAGTCTTTCTTTGCTTAATAAATTCAAATTCATTTATCCTGCTAGATTCAGCGCAACAAAATCTTCTCTGACCCTCTATATGGAATTGGTGGGTCCCTCCTTGGGGCTGCACAGCACCAGGTTCGTATTTCAACTAGAAACACTCATTCTGGATTATATTTGATCAGTTTAGCTATCAAATCCCACACTAAAAAATCTCAGAGCAGCAGCCACATGGAATTTTGTCTTCATAGCACTGGTGTTGGGCAGAACAGCTGGCAAACAGCTCTCCACTGACTGGGAGAGTTCCTGAAATCTCCAAGTTCAGCTTTTGGTTGTTCCTTCCCCCTTTTCCTACACTCTTTAATTGCTTTTCAAAGGTTCAGTTTGCAGGATATGCCAGACTGTAAAGACGGCCACAATACTTTGCAGTTCTTCCCACTGAGAGGTGGAACCTACTTCCCCACCTTCGGAATCTGGTTGGCCCTGTGATTTGCTTTCACCAACAGAACGTGATGGAAGTTAGGCTGTGCCAGTTCCAAGCCTAGGCTTTGAGAGGCCTTTCAGCTCTGCTCTCGCTACTTTCAGAACCATGCCCAGCCACATGTGAACAGACCAGGCGCCTGCCAAAGGCTGAGAAGCATGTAGCTCAATGGTTCCCCAACAGCCAGCCATCCACCAGCCATGAGAGCGAGGCCATCTAGGAAGACCAGGCCCCACCAACCTGTCAGCTGACTGCAGCCACATAAACAAACCCAAAGAAGATCAGCTGAGCCCAGACCAGACAAGAAGAAATACCCAGCAGAACTGTAAGCTAAATCAATGGTGGTTGTTTTAAGGTGTTACGTTTGGGGGCATTATATAGCAATAGAAGATGAATTTATAACATTTAAAGACAGATAGCTTCTGAAACTATCTTTTTTTAATAAGAAAACTGAGGCCCAGAGAGGTTGAGAAATTATCTCTGGAGTACACAGAACCAGAACTTGAAGATTCCTTCACTCTAGTCTAGCTGGCTTACCACATCACACCATAATGAGAACTTTTCTAGGTTCAAGAGTCTATTATGCACAAAAAACTGCCCATCACAAGATTGTTAAAGGAAACAATGACAGATGTATTCCAGGAAATAACATGTAGCTGATTTTTTTTTAATGACAGATCCACACACATATATGCATACACTGGTATAGAAAGACTTCTGAGACCTATTAAAGTGAAAAACACAAAGCAAAACACAAAAACAATATATCAAAAAATGATATATAAAATATGGCCCCATATTTGAAAACAATACACACGTGCATATGTCCAGAATGGTTACTATGGGGATGGGGATGGGATGAAGGGGCAGCGAGTGAGGGGGCAGCAGAGGACTTCCAACACGTAAAAATGCAAATCAAACTTCTACTTTATGCACACTACCAAATTAAAAAGAGAGCAAGAGAGAAATGCTATTCCTTCCCTTCCTGCAGAAATGCATGGAGGTCAGCAGCACAGAGCTCCCAGATTACACTTAACACCTTCAGCATATAAATCTGACAATTATACTATTCATCGTCATTATAATTATGACATTAATAGCTACTGAGCCTGTCTTTGATTAAGCCTCTCCAAAAAGATTAATTTACTTACCTTGCCTTATGGCAGTGAAATACAAAAGGAGAAATGCTCTGTCTACTTTACAGAATAAGAAACTGAGATTCAAAAAAAGCAAATAGCTCAAGGTCAAGGCCATTGGTAGAACCATCAGAATACTCAGGTTTCTTGTCTTTCAGTCTTGAACTGCACCCACTAGTGTGGTGTGTCTGCATATTATTTTGGTATGTAAAGTAATGAACAAAGCACTAACAAGATAAGTATTTGAGTTGGCTTCAAAAACCATCAAATAAAAACAGTTATCTGACATCAGTATCTAAAATTCCAGAAAGACTTCACAAGACAAAAGATACAGGGCTCACTTTTTTCTTATTTCAAAAACTAACTCTCTAGTAATATATTTTTAATTAAAAAATCAGAGTCTAAGGAGATACCTCCTCAAGTTTAGCCAGTCTGCACTAAGCATCTCACTGGGGGGAAAGAGACTACTGAAGGCTCACAATTTGCAAAAATCCCTGATGCCCTCAGAGCCTGTCTACACTGCCCCAAGGGAGAAGTGCCTCTTCGTTAGCTAAAGGGACAGGAAGAAGAGCTGAAGAGTAAACGCCCCCTTGAACTCCACGCCCCAAGGCCTCCTTCCCCATTTACCTCTGACAGCCAGGGGTGAAAGAGCCGGCAAGAGCCTGTCTCCACATCTGCCTGCAGTGGGATGAGGCAGGAGGCGCCGCTGTCGGTCCTCACCACGGCCGAGCGGATGCAGCCCATGAGGGGGGCCAGGAGGCCCCCGGCCAGCGTCCTGCCGGTCCTGCCCCGGCAGGGCACAGCTCACCGGGCTGTCACATTTCCACCTCAAACACACCTTCTCTCCAGTCTCTTCTCCACTCTATCAGTACAGCACAGAGCACAGGGAAAAAACAAAACTTCAGAAAAGACGAGATTTGCCTCTTCAGCAGCAACATGTGCAGAGAGGCACACCCAGACTTCTCAGATTTGTGTGAAATCCTGGAAAACGGGATCCAAGGCTGCAAAGTGTGGGGTTCCCTCCATCCTGTGGCTGGGCGGGGTGGAGCAGGACTGAGAGAGCATTCTTACTTCGCTGCTAAAGCATTTCTCAGTTCCTGCCTACATCCCTCATTGGGGAAGATGCCCGGGAGTCTCAAAGACATGATGGATGGACTATCTGGAAACTGGCAGAGAGAACAGGGCCTTATCCAAGAGCAAAAGCTCGACTGCAGCAGTGGGGTGAAGAAGAGCTTCCAATGAAGAGCTGCAGACATGGGATGGCTTCAGGTCTCATCCCCATCATGTCCCAGCCACATGAGCATTTAACCTCTCTGAGCCTCAGTTTCCTCATCTGCAAAACGGAGAGAATACCTATCTAACAGGACTGTTGTGGGAATTACAGGAAGTAGTGGTTCTTAAGCAGGGGTGAGTTTCCCCCCAGGGAGCATCTAGCAAAGTCTGGAGACATTTTTGGCTGTCACAACTGGGGATGGGGGGGCAGGTACATCTAGAGGGTACAAGCTCGGGATGCCGATAAACATTCTACAAAGAACAGGACAGATCAGCTCCTCACAACAGAGAATTATCCAGCCCAAAATGTCACTAGTGCCGAGGTTAAGATACCCTGGTAGGAGGTGGCACATGTGGAAGGACCTCATGAACTCCACTGAACCATTCATCATTATTATGAGGAGAGAAGACAACCTTTATGTAGCATTTAAACAAACTGCCTCCATGGGACAAATTTTTTTTCCCTTTTTCTTTTTTTTTAACATCAATACATGGTGAGAAACTGAAAAGGCAAAGCTTTATACTTTAAGCATTAAAGGAGTGAACATCAAGCACAGGGCACTGTACGTAACAGGCAATGAATAAACATTTACTTGCCAGTGCACGACTGAAAGAACTTTCTAATGCAAAGAGGAATGCAGATCCTCCAAGCAGCAAAGCCTAAGGAGACAGAAAAATGATGCCATTAAGACAAGCTGCCAAGTACACAAATGAAAAATAAATATCCTGAACACAGATATCAGCCATCAGCAACCTTCTCCAGTTGCTGACCTGGCCTGAGAAAAATTCAGAGAGAGGGGTAAAATATGTTGAAGACAGTGCCAACCTACTGATGGAACCCAGAGTTCCATTTAAAATGCCCTTATCTCCCAACCCCAAATACGGTTTTTGATAATCTCTCCAGTTATCAAAAGTAGGAAGCAAGGAGTCTGTAGAGAGCTGTAAAAGCAGCAAAAAGAAGATGATGGAGATAGAGAAACAGTATCATCAAATGGGTAACATGGGCAAGAGAGGTTGGAAATGTCAGAGCCTGGCAGCACCAAAACACTAAAAATCAGGGTTAGAAAGCCATCTTGGGAGCACAACTCGGATGGATAGATGGATGGATGGATGGATGGGCGGGAGGATGGGAAGGACAGTTTATCCAGACCAGAATTGACTCTTTCTACTGATATTAACCCCAAAATGCTCAGTTAACTTCCCATATATGTCCTTTCTTATATAATATATTAAGGATCTATTACCAAAATCTCCCTTCTCTGAGAAATATCAATTTACTTGTTCCAAATTTCAAGAAGTGCCTCCATGTTCCGTTCTAAATTACTGGAGACAAATAAATAGTCACTGTTCACCCTGTCAGCACTATTCATGCATCAGGGATCCTATACATGGGGAGGCAGCCCACTCCACTGGCTATGGAGTATCAGAGACCCAGGTTCAAAATTCAGCCCTGAATTTTTCAGCCCGAAATTCAGACCTAATTAGATTAGCTCACATAAGTCAGCGTATGTGACCTAATGTAGTTATTTATAAGCCCTCATCCTCCCTCAGGAAGCTAAAACCTTGCAAGAATATTGAAAGGATTAAAGGACATAGTGTCTATTAAAATACTTACCATTATGTCTAGCAGTGTATAATAGCTAATGGCATAGTAATCTTTATATATTGTAACACTAAAATGTTATCAGCAGTCAGTCACACCCTTCACAGTTTCTTCAAACTAACAAGCCCTTATCTCTCCAGTCTGTCCTCCACCATCCTGTTTAAGTATTTCTCTATATGCATCTCCTACGCAACCAGACCCATATTCAGGATTCCAAATCTGCAGTACCATGGCTTTATACCTGAGTAGGATATTCTTATTTGGTGTCCATATCAGCTAATTATTGCCATAATAAAACACATTGGAACTGAACAGCTTAACAGAACCATCATTTCTTCTCATTCTTGCATCTATAGTTTAACTGGGGGTCCACTGGTCCAGGCCGGCTGTGTCCAAGCCGCAGATCGGGTCCTGCTCCCTCCACGTGTCCCTCTCGCCCTCCTTAGGACCGACTAGGGCATGATCTTCTCGTGGCAACCGCAAGAGCTCCTGGAGGAGCAAATGGAAACATGCGATGCCTCTGAAGGCGGAGGCTCAGAACTGGTTCCCTGTCACTTCTGCCTATACCTCACTGGTCATGGAAGTCACGTGGCAAGCCTCGATGGGGCAGGGAAAAGACTGCACCTACGGTGGAAAGATCTGGAAAGTCACACAGCAAAGAGGACAGATTTAGGGAAGGGTGAAGAACTGGCGCTGATAATGTAATTGCCCATAGTTTCCTGTACTCTTGCGGGTTTCTCAACTTCTCATTGGCCCTTCCTTATATGCCTCAGCCTCACACTTCAGAACCCAGCTTGAGTAATGCTGGTTTCTTTCCTGTGTCAGAGCAACTGGGCAGAGGCCCTGGTTCATTTACCGAGCCATACACAAGACATGATGGGGCAGACAAACCTGAGTGAGGCTTGGTTCCTGCCCTCAGGAAGACATTCCCAAGCTGGTGGAGAAGGTAGAACAAGATAATAAGTAACTCTACTACACAGAATAATGTGGGAGACACCATATGAGCCCCCCAACTCCATTCTTAGGAATCTACCCACAAGAAATGAAAACATATGTCCACACAAAGACTTGTTGGTGAATATTTTAGCTGCATTATTCATAATCACTAAAAAGTGGAAACACCTAAATTCCATTAACCTGCAGCTGGACAAATGAAATGTATTATATACATACAATGAAATATAATTAAGCAATAAAAAGGAATGAAGTACTAATACATGCCACAGTATGGACAAATTTTGAAAACATTATGCTAAGTGAAAGAAGCCAGACATGAAAGACCACATATTATATGATCATTTTTAAATAAAACATTCAGAAAAAGCAAATCCATAGAAATACAAAGCAGATTAGTGGTTCCCTGGGCCTGGGGTAGGAAAAGGGAATACCTGTAAATAAGTAAGAAGGATTCCATTGGGGTGATGGAAATGTTCTACAACTGAATTTTGGTGATGGTTGCACAGTTCAGTAAATTTACTAAAAATCATTGAATTGTCCAGTCTAAATGGGTGAATTTCACGGTGCATAAATTATGCCTCAATAGAGTTGTTAAAAAAAAAAAAAAAAAAAAAGATAAGTGCTAAAGTAACATGCAGAATGGGCTAAAGGGGTTGCCTTAACTGTAAAGGCCAACCTCTGACTGGTTGTAATTTATCACCAGCCTGCTCCAACCTTCCTCGCTGAATCTCTAGGTCTGGGATTCTAACCACTTCTCCACATTAGTCATTAGCCAAACTGCCATGCCTCCCTTATCCAAATTCTCTTTGACTCCCAGAAAACTACTCAGTTCCTTAGTGGTTAGTCTCTCCTAGATAATAGTAAGTGAATAATTCCTTTCCTTAACATTCACACTAATGTATGAATGACTAATAGGATATTTCTCCTAAGGAATATATGCTTTAAAAAAAAAACAAAAACAAAAACAAAAAACTAGGATCTTATTAAACAAAGTGTTTGACTATACATGATTTTTTACAACTTTTTATTTGGAAATAATCTCAAACTTGCAGAAAGTGGGGATGTGGGAGGGGAGCCAAACACCTGTAAACACTTTACCTAGATTCACCAATTACTAACCTTTTACCCTCTTTTATTTATCATTTGCTCCCTTCTCTTTCCTCCTGCCTCCCCTCTATACATATACATAAACAAGTATAATTATAATAAATAAAAATATTTATTTTAAATTATATACAAATAAATAAAACTTTTTCCTGAAGTTACATACGTCATGGCCCTTTACCCTTAAATACCTCTACTTCAGTGTGTCTTTATCCTAAAACAAGGATAGTCTCTTACATAGCCACAATACAGTTATTAATTAGATTTATCGAACCTATCGTCCATATTCCAATTTTGACAAAATTGAGTCCAGTCTAGTGTCAGGTATTGCATTTAGCTGTCATGTTTCTTTAGCCTCATTTAATCGGGAACATTTCCACAGCCCTCTTGGTCTGTCATGATACCGACATTTTTTAAAAGTACATTCTACACGGGCTATATTTTTGAGTAGGAACACCTTGAAATACCCACTGTTATCCTCAACACCAAGGTCAACAGCGGACCTTGCTTTATCTCCCTTCACAGCACCTCTCGCCACCTAACACAGTGCATATTCCTTTATTCTCTGCCCTCCCCCAACAAAACCAGGTTCCATAAAGCCACTCTTCCTGGTCCAGTGCCATATCCCCAGTGCCCAGGATATCACATTATGTGCATTCAGTATTTGTTGAATGCTACCCCCAAGTAGACCTTCTTCTAAGCCTCTTTCCTAATGTCAGCAAAGCAGAGCCCTGTCAAGCCCACCCTGAACAGCTGACGTTAAGCCTGGATTCTCTTTTCCTTAGTGAATTAATCATATTTGTCCACAATGAAGTTCAGTGCAGGATATGATCTTAGCTAAGAGTTGTCCTCCTGCCTTAAATCAAAACTTCACACAGAGGCCTCACTATGTTTAAAAAAAAAAAAAAAAAAAAAAAAAAAATCCATCAATATTCTGGACAGAAGACAGGAATTTCTGTTCCAGAAGAAAAGCACTATTTAAGTACAGATAAATGTAGAATGAATTCCTTCATTGGAAGCAAAAACTGCACCATCTTGTTTTTTCCTTAAAAAAAAAAAATCTGAAGGTCTTCTTGACGTAAAATAATCTTATAATCTTCCTGGGTACCAATGATACTTTCCTTTTGGGCAAAGCAGGAAGCCTAATTTTTAAATTACGCTTGAGAAGGTATGCAAAATTCTTGCATTTTATTAAGACAATAAAAAAATTCTCAAACTTTATTGTTTTAATAAAAGCTGTTCTTAAATCGTGTTTTATTTAGTTAATTTGATGGTGTGTTTAGGAGGGTGATGTTTTACACTTAGTTTTAAGTATCCAAAAGGTAATTATCTGTGAAAAATTCCAGAAGAAAAATGGCACTGAGCTTAATATAACATGAAAGTAAAAGGGCCCAATAGCTGAAAATAGGAAGGAAGAACCAAGGCAAGAATAAATCTTCAGATGAACTTGTCCAACTTTTACTGGGAGTTTATCAGTCTTAAAATCATCATATTCTATTCCCACCTCCCCTCAAAGACTTGCTACCTAGGAAAACGGGTATTACCTGCAGGACTCTGTGTCTCGACCTGGGGCACTCGGTACCCGGATGTGCCTCAAGATGCGGCATGTCTCTGCCCTTTACCCAAGAATTTGGGAAAAGAATGTTTTAGATTCTGACTTAAATTGTTAAACCAGGCTAATATCGTACAGGGTAGGCTGTATGAGTTGAGTGTTTTAGGGACACACAGGATTTCTAGAACTACTTCCAGGTGGACAACATTAGCCTCCTTCACTGTCCTCATGGCTTCCAGCAGCTCTGCTTATAGCGGGTAGGAGCTCACTCTCTGCTACCAGCCACACACCCCCAGCACCCAAGGGTCCCACTGAGGGCTCATCATTAATCACTGCTTATTTCAAATAAAAGGAGAAAACAGCACTTCCCCCAAAGAGCATTAAACTTTAAACACATCAAACCACATCAGGTAAAATCAGTTCCGACTAATGAGAATCTGAATCTTGCTGATCTGAATTGGCAGTAATTTGGAATTACCAAATATCTTCAAGGACACAGGGTTTTAAGACTTTCAAGTGATGAATATAACGAGAAGCAGGTTAATCAGATGGCCTGGTGGAGAGCTTCTCCCTGCAGGACAAAAGGATAGACTTGGCAGTGGCCTAAGAAAGCAATACACTTGGCAAAACAGTCTCTGCTCAGTGTTTACAAAACAATTTCTACAAACCGAAATTTTAACCATTTTATTAAGTATGTTTTAAAATATATAGATAATTAATTAATCATTGCACAGGGTGACATTTTCAAATAGGATCAACGGGTACACCTGAATCCCCAGTTTCTTTCAACCCTAACCCCCCAGTCACCTCCCCCGGGGCAACCCCCGTTACCAGCCCCTCCTATGTCCTTCCAAAGATATCGTCTGTGTTTATGCATGTGCGTATGTGTATCTCTCCCATCTCTCTTAGTGTGGCTGGTTGGTTGGCTCCAACATAGTACACTTTTCCTTTTTTTTTTTTCCTTTACACTTTTCATCACTTTAAAAGTTTGTTTAAATAGCTAACAAGCAAAACAAAACAAAAACTCTTTGATTGTTTAACAGACAGTTTTTACCTGAAACATTCCACTTTGTCATTTTTCAAGCAGTGCCTTTCCAGCCTTGCACTGTCCAGTACTGCCCCTTTGCCAAGGAGATCACCTCACAAGGCCCAAAGTGGCAGCGTCACCCCATCAGCCTAGCACCCCCTTTGGGAAACTAACTCAGTGCCTGGTTCCGCGCTGAGAGCATGACAGACGTGATCACATTTCAACCTCAGCACAACCCATGATCCAATCCTCACAACAACAAGTATTGTCCCCATTTCACAGACGTGGCTGCTGAGCCTCAGAGGGTAACTTGTCCCACGTGGCACTAGTGGGAAGGCAAGGACTTTGTTTTATATAGTTTTTTGTTGTGGTGGCAGTAATGTAGATATAACATAAAATTTGTCATTTTAGCCATCTTTAAGTGTAGAATTCAGTGGCATTAATTACACTTACAATGCTGGGCTACCATCACCATCATCCAATACCAAAATTTCTCATCACTTCAAACAGAAAATTTATACCCAAAAAGCAATAATTCACCCTTCTCCTCTCCCCACAGCCCCTGACAATCTCTAATCTACGTTCTGTCTCCATGAATTTGTTTATTCTGGACATTTCAAATAAATGGATTCATACAATATGTGACCTTTTGTCAGCACCGTGTTTTCAGGGTTCACCCATGTTGTCACATGTATCAGAACTTCACTCCTTTTGTTTTGTTTATCCACTCATCTGTTCATGGACACCTAGGTTGTTTCCACCTTTTGGCTATTGTGAATAATGCCGATACGAACACTGGTGTACAAGTAGGAAGGCTGGTTTTGAACCCAGTACTGTCCCACCCCACAGCCTACACCACCTGCCTATAATCCCGCAGCCTCACAGAGAAAAGACCAGAGCCACAATGGATTGTAGCAGAGCTTTTAGATGCAGGAGGAATCTGAATGTTTGGGCAGCCTATCACACTACTTTTGGGGAAAGTCACTACAATCAAGTTTTAGGAGTGGTTCTCAGCTACTACTCCTGAGTGATCCACCTTCAGGCAGAACATAGCTCAACACCCAAGTTAACCGTCAACAGATATGTTCTGGCAGAGCTGGGAAACCCTGTATTACAAAAAGAATTGAAAACAGTGAAGTTCTTAATGTCCCTTACTTATAACAACCACCCTGTAGGACTGACGTCATTATTTTTGCCAATTTACAGAAGAAGAAACTGAGGCTCAGAGAGATTGTTACTTGAGGCTGCGAAGCTATTTAGTGGCTCCTGACCTGTGTCGGCACAGCCACAAAAGAGACCTTTGACTCCAATTCTCTGCTACATCCACCAAACCAGATGCCCTGTTCTAAAAAATGTTGCTTATGTCAAAAAAAAAAAATAAATAAATAAAGATGGGAAAAGTAAACAGACAGGGAAGAAAATATTTGCATATCACATCTCCAACATGCATATAGTACCTAGAATATATAAAGAATTCTTACAACTCAACAATAACAAGACAACCCAATATAAAAATGGGCAAAGGCTCTCAAACAGATATTTCTTCAAGGCAGATATACAAACGGCCAATAAGCAAATGAAAAGATGTTCAACACCATAGCCATTAGGGAAATGCAAATCAAAATCACAATGAGATACAACTTCACACCCACTAGTTTGGCTATAATCAAAAAGACAGATAATAACAAGCAATGGTGAGGATGCGGAGAAATTGGACTCTCAAACATTGTTGGTGGAAATGTAAAATGCTGCCGTCACCTCGGAAAACAGTCTGGCAGTTGCTCTAAAAGCTAAACATGGAGTTATCATAACCCAGCAATTCCACCCCTAGGTATATACCCAGAAGAATTGAAAATACATAGTCACACAAATACTTATACACAAATATTCATACACCACCACTCACAATAGCCTTAAAAGGTGAGGAAAAATAAACCCAATGTCCAACAACTAATAAATGGATAAACAAAATGTGGCTTACTCATTCAATGGAATATTATTCAGTCACAAAAAGGAATAAAGTACTGACATGCTACAACTTGGATAAACCTCAAAAACATGCTTAGTGAAAGAAGTCAGACACAAAAGACCACGTATTGTACAACTCCATTTATATGAACTGTCAGAATAGGCAAGTCCATAGAGACAGAAACTAGATTAGTGGGTGCCAGGTGGTGGGTGGGGAGGGGGGGATTGGAGTGACTGCTAATTGGTACTGGGTTTCTTTTTGGGGTGATGAAATGTTCTGAAACTAAATAGTGATAATGGCTATACCATCTTATGAATATATTAAAACCACTGAATTGTTCACATTAAAAGTGTGACTTTTACATGTGTGAAGTATACCTCAGTTAAGATGGGGGCCATTTGCTGGCTCTGTGCCCGTGAGTACATCACTCACGCTCCCTGAGCCCCAGTGTCCTCACCTGTAAATTACAGTAACAGCAGAACCTGCCTTATAGGGCTGTTATGAGAAATACACATATTATTATTTCTTTTCCTAAAAATTTTCTCCTTATGATCACTATTTTCCTCTCTCACAAACAAATCAGGATACATTTTGTTTGAATGCTACTCCTGACTGATGTTCAGCAACTGGGAGCTAATAGCTCTCTATATAGAAAAGGAATCCTCATACCTGATCTAATACAAATATTTCCTAGTATTTTAGGAAAATAAAATGTGAGGCTTGAATTTAGATTTTTGAAGAAACCAAATCCAACACCACTAATACTAACACTCCTACGAATACTAACACTGATACTAATGCTACTAGTAACGATAAGGAGAGGGGAGGAAGCAGGGGGCAGGGCTGATGCTTATGGAGGGCTTAAAATACACTAAGCGGTTTACATCCACCCACCGAGTGGTGTCAGGGCCGGGTATGGAGGGTGCAGCCATGACTTCCCTGCACTACGAAGGCCCCAAGTGCACCCTGTCAACATGGGGACACGTGCACACTCTCTCTCACATACACACACATGCAACATGAGAAGCTCTAAATTACAGGAGAATTATGGTACCTATGGGAGACAAAAGAGAGACCACCTCTGACCCAGGTAGTCAGGAAGCCATCACAGAAGAACATGAGCCTTGAAAACCCTGTAGATGTTTGCCCCACAATGAATGGAGAGGGAAAGTCATATGTGGCAAAGGAAACAGCACAAAGGCCAAGTGAAAGTGCACAAAGCTAACTGCATGAGGTCAGAGGTGGACCCAAAATTGATGGGTATCCAAGACCAGGGTAACATTTCAGACTTTGTCTTAGGAAATGAGGTGCCATTAATGTTTGAGCCGGGAAGGAGCACAAGTATCAACCTTCCTTCTCTTCTGCCCTTGACAAAGCACATACTAGACGTTTTCTTGATAAAAGGCTCCAGAGGGGTGAGCAGTTAAAGCAGACCCTCCCACAAGAGAGCATCAGCTCCTGCTTTCAGGCTCAAAGGGTGTATCTTCATGTTGCCCAGACAAGACAACTGGAGCGATGAAAGTGACCAGGACAATGTTAAGGCCCAAATTTTCTTTTAGGAAGGAAGGAAGAAAAGAAGGGAGGGAGGGATGGAGGACAGGGGAAGCTACATTAAACCTTTTATGACTTAAAATAAACATGTCTATAGCTCACGAAAAAATGAAACTAGACTTTGGTAATTTCCCCTTTTAGAAACCATAAGGTAGTGGTCAAAACTTCATCAACACTGTTCACGGAGCTTTCTGTGATGATGGAAATTTCTATATCTGCGTTATGGCTACTGAGAACCAGAAACATGGCTAGTGGGAATGAGAAAACTAAATTTTAAATTTTATGTAATTTCAATTAATTTACATTTAAATAGCCTCAAAAGACTGGCGGCCTCAACACTGGACAGTGCAGTTTTAGAATCTAGATTTTGCCCTGACTGTTCTAGTTTGCTAATGCTGCAGAACGCAAAACACCAGAGATGGATTGGCTTTTATAAAAAGGGGGTTTATTTGGCTACACAGTTACAGTCTTAGGGCCATAAAGTGTCCAAGGTCACACATCAGTAATCGGGTACCTTCACTGGAGGATGGCCAATGGCGTCCAGAAAACCTCTGTTAGCCGGGAAGGCACGTGGCTGGCAGCTGCTCCAAAGTTCTGGTTTCAAAATGGCTTTCTCCCAGGACGTTCCTCTCTAGCAAGCTTGCTCCTCTTCAAAACGTCACTCACAGCTGCACTGAGTTCCTTCTCTTTGAGTCAGCTCATTTATATGGCTCCACTGATCAAGGCCCACCCTGAATGGGTGGGGCCATGCCTCCATGGGAATATCTCATCAGAGTCATCACCCACAGCTGGGTGGGGCACATTCCAAGCAAATCTAATCAGCACCAAAAGTCTGCCCCACAAGACTACATCAAAGATAATGGCGTTTGGGGGACACAATACATTCAAACTGGCACACTGACCAAGACTGTGTTTCTTTGCCTTCACCAACCTGTCAGCCCTGCTCCTGTGGGGGCCCCTACCTACTCCCTCCCCTGTCCTGACTACCTTGAAATTAATCTTACAGCTATGGGACTGCAGAGAAAAACAACTGAGACCACAGGAAAAGAAAGGAAGGAAAGAAGAGGAAAGATAGGAAAGGAAAAGAAGAGAAAAGAAAGTAGGGATAAGGAAGAGAAGAAAAAAAGAAGGGCATGGGGAAGGAGAGGGGGTAGGAGGGAAGGAGGAGGGGAGGATAAAAGGGAGGAAGGGAGGAGGGGAGGGGGAGAAAGAAAAGAAAAGTGACAACTAGCTATTTCATGTTAAACTCAAGTTAAACTCACCCCAGACTTTACCCTACCCTCTTCCTTTCTGCAGGCCCTCCAGTTAGCCTAATTATGGCAAAAAAAAACAAGTGGTCCTAATCACCATCCACCTCAGTAAATCCCTAACCTATTCCATGATCAACCAGACCCACAGCCACCACCACCACCCTTCAACCTACCCCCAACACTTAAAAAGCTGACGGCCTTTTGTTTCCAGAGTTGAGTTCTACTCTCTCCCCTACCATAGTAGCTTTGAATAAAATTATGGGTTTCACATTGTCTGGAGCAAGTTTTTTCTTTGAGAGTCCTTATTCTTTACATCTGTTGTTTTTCAGATAAGTGGAACAAAGAGAATTTGGAATCCCTTCCCACCTTTTCATCGTTCCAAATAGTTCTGAGATGCCCCAAATTTGTTAGCTCATAAAGAAAGGTTATATAATGTCATTTGTCAGATTACCACCAAATTCTTGGAACTCAACCAATGGGTTACTGGCATTGCTGCAAGTGCCCTCTCAGGATGAATAAAATATGGTTTATTTTGAGTAGAATCAACCCATATTTCTTCATTATTAGTTTATACATTTCGGCATGCATATTTGCACAAGTGGGGAGCCAAGCGATGGCTAGGAAGTTGGCCTGGATGATGTCTAAATCTCTGGGAGCCACGTGCTTTCAGATTCTACAGACGTCACTGGGTTAGTTCCAGCAGGTTGATGATTCTGGCTGTGTTGCTTACAAGCATCATGACCAAGATATCAGAGCACCTCTCCAAACCCTCTAGGCTCTCACCCCCAATGCAGGACAGTTTCTAGGCTTTTGCTATCAGAAGGCTAGATTTGCTGGGAGGAAGAATTAAATAGAACCTTCTCACTCTTCACACTTTGCTTTGGATTTAACCTGCAGTAAGACAGAAACTCCCACCCCCACCTCCCACACACATACAAACCTTCTAATTCCCCAGAAGCAGTATACACATCTCCCATGCCTCCCCAGATAAAGCCTCGAATGTCCCCAAACAGCAGTATCTACACACTTTGTGGCAACCAGGCTACCAGGGGGTGGGACAACTGGCTGGGTCTTCTCTACTCTCTCCACTCCCGTGCACTCACCAAGCAGGTGGGAAGAGCGGCCAGATGACAGCACACACAGCCCTCGGGACAGAGCTACCCACGGAGCATGCTCTCCCAGATCAGAGCAGACGTGGAACCACCCAGGGCCACGCCATTTGCCAGTCCAGCCCATCACTCTTCAGCCTTTTTTTTTTTTTCACTGTCCAATGCTCCATCATATCCTTACTATACCCCTACATCAGTGAGGTGTACCAGGCGCCAGGGAAAGAGCAGGGGATGTGAGTTAGGGAGTGTATCCCCAGTGTCAGGTGTCACTAGGAGGTCACGTAAACAAGGCAGGGCCTGAATGGACATTAGCTTCCACACCAGTGGTACAAGGGGACAGGAAGAGCTGCCCCATCTACCCTTGGGGCTGTCAAACCCCAGCTGCCACAGTTGAGCCCCACACAAATTAATATGCAACAATCACGCCAGGCAACAGAGAAATAAGAACAACCTTGTGATATGAGCAGTTTCCGCATGAATATGTATCTATACACTCCCTAAAATTCAACAGCTTTTGCTACTCATTCAGGACCTCCTAAGACTAAAATGAATTTGAAATCCTGTATTAGACAATCATATGCTTCCATGACCAAATTACCATAAGACTGTATCCTGAAATTTGCATTTTAATTTAGAAATACCTAGCAAGGACAATGAGCCCTAACCACAGGCCAATCTGGTTTAACCAGTGTCTTTAAATCCTTTAGCCAGACAAAGCATCCCTGGGACCTGCACTCTTTCTAAGTGAACACAGTCCTGTGATTGCTCTCCAAAACACATAGTCAAATGAGGGAGTCAGGCAGGAAACTGGATCTTTAGAGGCCAATGTGATAGGTACAAAGAGAAGGCAGTTCTGGGCTCTTTGAGCCAGGGAAAAGATTTCAAATGAGTAACTGATCATTGTAAATGGCTTCAAATGCCCAAATATCTACATCTCCTTAATTTCCCTCATAGATGAAAATAAGTTTGCTACATCTTGCAAGTTGTCAGATAGACAAAACACCTGTAAAGACTTTCCTTTATTTCCTCAATTTCGCATCTGGAGCTAAACAAGAGCAAGACAAAGAACAAGGGATAAGAAATGAACGAGAGGTTAGTATAGGTTGGAGTGAAATAGTGACACATCCCAAAGTAATTTGGACAGAGAATAAAAAATATATTTACAGCCTCACCCCACCCCACCCACCCCCGCCCTGAGGAGCTGGGGGAAGGTGCAGAAGAGGTGGACTTCCTCACCTGGACTGGTGCTGATGTTGTCACAAACATTGGGACTGGCAGTTTGATGCACTGAGCCCTCGATCGTGAGACTTGCCCTTATGAAGCTCGTTACTGCAAAGGAGAGGCTCAACTTGCATATAATTGTGCCTAAGAGTCTTCCCCTGATTGCCTCTTTGTTGCTCAGATGTGGCCCTCTCTCTCTCTAACTGAGCCATCTTGACAGGTGAACTCACTGCCCTGCCCCCTACGTGGGACCCGACTCCCAGGGGTGTAAATCTCCCTGGCAATGCAGGATATGACTCCCAGGGATGAATCTGGACCCGACATCATGGGATTGAGAATATCTTCTTTACCAAAAGGGGGATGCAAAATGAGACGAAATGGTTTCAGTGGCTGAGAGATTTCAAATGGAGTCGAGAGGTCACTCTGGTGGACATTCTTATGCACTATACAGATAACACTTCTTAGGTTTTAATGTATTGGAATAGCTAGAAGTAAATACCTGAAACTACCAAACTCCAACCCAGTAGTCTGGACTCCTGAAGACGATTATACAATAATGTAGATTACAAGGGTGACAGTATGATTGTGAAAACCTTGTGGATCACACTCCCTTTATTTAGCGTATAGATGGATGAGTAGAAAAATGGGGATAAAAACTAAATGACAAATAAGGTGGGATGGGGGGATGGTTTGGGTGTTCCTTTTTTACTTTTATTTTTTATTCTTATTCTGATTCTTTCTGATGTAAGGAAAATGTTCAGAAATAGATTGTGGTGATGAATGCATAACTGTGAATCATACTGTGAACAGGTGATTGTAAACCATGGACGATTGTATTGTATGTGAATTTATTTCAATAAAACTGAATTAAAAAAGAAAAGAAATGACCAAGAGGGAAGGGCAATAGCTGGATGGAAGATAAAATGCAATGGAGAACTCAAAAACATTCTAAGAAACAGGCTCCCAATCATAAACTCACACAATCATTTTAAAGGTGAAAACCTAAAAACAGAGACGGGGTAATGGCCAAAGTCTGGTCTTATAGTCCATCCTCACAGAGATGTAAGCTGCTCATGAAAACAAATTTAGGTGATTTCTATGCATCACATATGCAGAAAAAAGACTGGAAGGATGGACCCCCAATAGGCATTCATATGATCTCTCTGTATTTATCTACACAGAGAAAATGACTGGAAGGGTGTACACCAAATGAGGTATACGATTTCTAGATATACACATGCATAGATAAAAGGCTGAAAGGACATATATCTAAATGGTATCAGAGATTACATCTAGGGGTGGGATTTAGTGTTGTTTTTTCTTTACACTTTCCTATCTTCTGAATGTTATATACTATTATGGGTCATAATTTTTTAAAAAGTAATGCTTTTGCCTTTATGGGGAAAAAAAGTCTTTCACAAGCTGTCAGTAGTGAATTCAACATTAGAGTATGTTTGTGGTTGGGACGGGAGGAATTTGGGGGTTGGAATATTGGGGGTACTGCTCAGAAAGATGCTAGATGAGCCAATAAGGGAATCTCTGAGCTCCAGCAAGATTTTGAACCCCCACGTCCCATCTCAGCACTGTTTAGTCGGTTGAAAAATCTCTACTTTAAGAGGAAGTGATAATCATCCCCACAAATCAGCTATGCATCCTTTAAAGCTAAAAAGTCAGGGAGAAGATACTAATGCTCAACTAGCAAAAAAGCAGACACTCCACTCATTCCTACACTTAGAATACAAGTCAGCCTGACAAGTGAATCCACCTTTCACATCCGGATGAAAAAAAAAAAAAAAAAAAATCAAAGAAACGTTGAAGATAGAGTGAGTTACCATCAACTTTGGCTTTAAAAATTTTCTAAGTGCAATCAGAATTAAAGCCAATGAAGCTAAAATCTTTAAAATTTAAATGTCTTTCCAGTGCTTCTTAATTTCTTGACTATTGTCTCTTTGTCCCACTTTTCACAAAAGTAACTTGAAAACAGTATTGTTCATAAATTTCTCCAACTCCCTACCTCCCTCCTCCCCCCAAATACCGACTTCCATTGATCTTAGATGACCTTAAGTTCTCTGATGTGAACATTTGAAAATAATGGGGCCTATCTGAAAACAGACACCTAACCACAAATGGGTAAAATACAGACTCGTTTCCCTTGAGGGACTGCACCATGGGCAGCAGAGAGGCGGCACTTCCAAGCAGCCACCTTACTGAAAATGAGCACCGGCTTCTGAGCCCCTAATCACTCCCACCTCTTCACATCAGCACCTGCGTTATCTTGCCTGAACCACATGACAGCCTTACAAGTTAGATATTGTTCCCATTTCAAAGACGAGAAAACGGGATCAGAAAGAATGAAAATGACCTGAGCAGGTACACCCAACACAGATGTGGCAGAGCAGGAATTTAAACAGAGGTCTTCTCATTCTTAACACCACAATATTTTTCCTAAACCAGAATGGCATGAATTAGAGCATGGTTCTACACAAGCAGAAGAAATCGTTAATTCAAAGTTTGAGGACCTGCCAAAAATGCTTACTTTGTGTAATAAGCTTACAGGCCCCCAAAATTAAAGTGAATGGCCAACGTTACTTTCAAACTAAATCAGTAAAGAAAATTTTGGCATCAGAACCAATGAATAAGATTGGAGAAGGGATCCCTCAGTTATATAATAGTTACACATGTCATATTATAGAGCGGTCCCCACTAAGTTCTAGAATATAGGGATCATGGGGAAGGGGAGTACCATAATGAATCTTTCTGATGAGCTCCTGCCAAGCAATTAGCTTTAGGTGGGGTGGGCACCATGTAAGCAACTTGGGCAGTTGCATGAGATATTTTTATAAAATCTCATATTTATAGATATCTCCTGTTGGTTCTGTTTCCCTAGAGAACCCTGACTAATACAAAGGCCAACACATATTTTTTAAATCTGGAGATTAACTTAGGGTCATCCAACTTTTATTTTTGCAAGAAAAGCTAATAAGAACCACCACCAAAAAAATACCCTACTCACTAAAATGGCTAGAATTAAAAAGACTGACAATATTGAGTGTTGGCATGGACGTTGAGAAACTGAACTCTTACATGTTGCTGGCAGGAACGCAAAATGGTATAACCCTTCAGAAACCACTTGGCAGTTTCCTATAAAGTTAGACATACACTTAGCATTCAATCCAGCAACCCCTCTTCAGGCATTCACCAAAGAGAAATAAAAACACACATGAAGGCCTGTCAGAAACCTACAGCAATTTTATTCATAATAGCCCAAAACCAGGGAAAAAAAAAAAAAAAAAACACAAATGTCCATCAACTAGTGAATAGAAAAACAAATTGCGGGACATCCATGTAAAGCAATACTACTCAGCAATGAAAAAGAATGAACTACTGAAACACACAACAGCATAGAAGAATCACAAAAGCATTATGTTAAGTGAAAGAAGCCAGACATTAAACACTGTATAATTCCACTTAAAGAATATTCTCACATAAGCAAAACTATAGACGGATCAGCAGTTGCCAGGAGCTGGGGGTGAGGGGAGGGGATTGACCAGCATGAGAGAGCTTTTTGGGATGGTGGAACTGTGATTGTGGTGGTGATTACGTAACTATATACATCTGTCAAAACTCATTGAACTTTACATTTTAAAGGGGTGAATTTTACTGTATGTAAATTATGCCTCAATAAGCCTGGCTTTTTAAAAAACAAACAAACAAACAAAAATACCCTATCATCTTCTACAATGAAAAGGAAATACTATTTTAACCTTTTGAAAGCAAAGCCACATAATTTCTGAATAAAGAGCAATCCTTTATATTGACTAAGGGCCGTTAGGAACAGCTCCCTCCTTGTTTTTCTCCTTTCACTTCTGGCTCCACAGGGAAGAACCTCATCAGGGACCGACTGAGGCAGATCTCGGTCTGGACCACTGTACTGGTTATCATCAAAACCTTGAAAGTTCTAGAATTCTGTGCATCTGGTTATCCTGCAATTCTCACTTGGGTGAGTTTAAATGCTAGCATCATCTCATTTGCCTAATACTTGTTGCAGGGAACACTTGATTTTAAATAAAAAAAATTTTAAAGGTTAAATTCCAAGCAGCTGAGGGAGAATGATAAAGAACATAGGTTAAAAAAAAAAAAAGGCCTCAGCTATGCATTTATTTCTAGTGCCATGATGCAAATTAAGCAGCCATCCTATAGTTAACTGGATATCAAGTTCATATTCACTTTAAGCCTAACTTCATTTCCACTACTGCCCAAGTAGTCTTGGACTTTATGTTTCTGCTGAATAATAAGGTCTTTTCACAATTTAAAAATTATTATCCCCTCACTGATCATCCTAGCTAAGCTACAAAAATAAAGGTGGTTTTATTTATTTTCTTAAATGAGTGATAGCAGCAATCTTACCTCCAGTACTCAAATAAGGAATCCTATAGGCTTAACTTCTAAACCATTATTTACTTTGATTCTAATATTTATAGATCAGTATTTCTGAAACTAAACAGAGAATATTTCAGAAAATCAAATTCTCCTTCCAAATTCTCTCTCCTCCTCTTTCTTACTACCATTAGGATGACTTTTAACTCTCCTTCTCTCCAGTAATTTATCAAAAACCACGGCACTCAAGAGTGGGTTCCCCTAACTCACTTCTGACTCCCAAAATAATTTCCAAATGAATCAATGATTTAAACATAATAAATTAAACTATAAACTCATTGGAAGAAACCATGAAGAATGCTTGCATAATTTTGTAGCAGAGAAGTCCTTTCTAAACATGACACAAAACCAAAAATGAAAATATTCATAAATTTGAGCCCCAAATATTAAATATTCTACATAGCAAAAAATCATGCAACGTCAAAATAAAAATGACCTACTTGAAATATCTACATTACAATGACAGGCAAAGGACAGATATTCATCATATCCACAGAGCTATTGCAAATCAAGGAGAAAAAGAACTCAAGAGGACCAGGTAAAGAATATAAATTGGCAAGCAGTTCACATCAAAGATTACATGTGGCCAAGAAACATGTGAAGACACTCTAGCCCCCAGTCATAATTTTAGAAATGAAAATGATGGGGTATCCATTTTTTACCTGTGAGACTAGCAAAAACTGAATGGAAATAATAGCCACAGTTGTTAGAAAGAGGGGAAAACACACTCTCACACACAACATTGGTGAGAGTACAGATTAGGGCAACTTCATTTAGAAGACAATTTAGCAACATTTTGAAAATTTAGAGAATACATATTCTATGACTCAGCAACTCCACCAGTATAAATTATCCTATAGATATATACCTACCAGCATAAAAATACATAAGTACAAAGATGTTTATTACAGCATTATATATAACAACAACAAAAAAAAAACCCTACATGTTCATCAGTAGAACACTATCCAGCCATCCAAAAAGAGTGAAGTAGATCCATAAGTCAGATATGGAAAGATCACCAAAATACATTAATAAGTGAAAAAAAAGAAAGACAAAATAGTATGTAACCTATGTCCTAAAAATTTAAAAAAAAAAAAAAAAAAAAAAAAAAAAGATGTAGATACAGACACAGACAGATATTTGCACATACCAATACATACTAACACATAGCTAAAATTACCATAAGGTTATACAATAAATAGTGAACAGCGATTATCTATAATGAATGTAAATGACAATAGGTGGAGACATAGTCCTTTTCATTTTATTCCCTCTGTTCTGTTTCTATAAAAGCAAAAAGATACTGTGATGGTTAGGTTCATGTGTCAACTTGGCCAGATGATGATAACCAGTTGTCTGGTCAAGCAAGCAATGGCCTAACCATTACTGCAAGGACATTTTGTGGCTAGTTAATAAACCAGAAGGCTGGTTTACTAAATCATCAGTTAATTGACTGCATCTGCAATCAATGATCAACTAAGGGAGTGTCTTCCACAAATAGAGAATCCAATCAGTTGGATTTAATCCAATCAGTTGAAGACTTAAGGGAGAAGAGAGAACTTACTTTCTTCTTCAGCCAGCCAGCTCCCCAACCAGCTGGGGAGCTCATCAAAGACCTTCATTGGAGTTGCCAGCTCGCAGCCTGCCCTACGGCATTTGGACTCATGCATCCTGCCCTATGGAATCTGGACTCATGCTTCCCCACAGCTGTGTGAGACACTTTTATAAATATTATTTATAGCTATCTCCTGTTGGTTATATTTCCCTAGAGAACCCTGACTAATATACATATAAAAGGAAAAAAAAAAACTGTCCTGCCTAGGTGTGTATAAAACACTGAGGAAATATCCAGAAATGCTATTGTAATTCCTGGAAAATAAAGGAAGCCGAGGGGAAAAAGCTTAGAAGTAGGGCCCTATTACTGTTACCCAAGACTGAGCTTTGGGGCAAGTCACCAGTGGCATTTCAAGTGCAACTGTCCTAAGCAAGTCAAGGAAAAGAGGATGTCTCTTTAAAAAATAAAAAAAGAAACAAGAAAAAAATTAAAAATCAAAAAGATATCACTTCAGAGTTGTATTAAGAGACATAACAGGAAGGTATAAGTGAGACATTGCACATGGTCCTGAGCAACAAAGCAGGCAAGTTACAGTATCTGGAATCTTCGGAAGTGTGAAGTGAGGGTCTTTCTACCAGAAACATGAATATGGGAAAAAAAAGACAGCAAATGGATCTAATAACTAAATTTGAATTAATATAAAAGCAGTGACCCTTTGAACATTAAATTTAACTAATAGTTTTTGCTCTGGATAAAGTTATTTTGCAACTATTTTCTTTATTTTAATGATAGGAAATCCTCTACAATAAGCCACAAAAATGCTCATGTCATATCTCCCACGCATCTAACACAGGATCTCATACTGAATCCTGAGGAGAAAATAGCTCATATTTAGGTGCCAAATTACCCGGGAACATTTTTACACACTTAAAATACAGGAGTAATTTAGGGTCTAAGTTTTATTTATGGATCAGTGGCAACAACCAGTCTTGATGAAATGTAAATCTGACTACTCTGCCTCCACAATGAACAGATTTCTCAACAGACCAATAAACAGCTGCCTAAGTTGACAACACAGAAAGCAACTTCCAGAATCAGTTCCCATAAACTGCCTGCTCACCTCTGAATTCTACCTACAAGCAAACCCAACTACTTTTCTCCTGGCTTTAAACTGAAATGCTGCAGACAAGTACAAATTCCATTACAGAGGATAATTTAAAAGATAATATGGAAAAAAGTTTCCCCAAGGAAACAGAGCATTGTGGCTGGAAGGGTAGCCTTTCTTCCCAGATGCGGCTTACCTTAGAACTTGTTTCCATGTGGTATTTGGCACAAGCGCGAAGCTGAGTCACCCAATACTGTTTCTCTTTTGCATCAGAAGCTAAAATAGAGAAAGAAACACTTGTAGAGATTGTTCCAAAACATATCCACCCTATTACTACACCCACCTAAGCAAGTGGGAAGCCCAGGGAGACAGCGGCAGAGGGAGAAGACATATCAAAACAGTCTCAGGAGGCCTATACTTAGACCAAAAGACAAATTACACTAAACCTCAAAAGAAAATTCCCTCTTGAACTACATTAAATATGTACTCTGAAATGTCTGTTTTAAGAACAATGTTACCTTTTACTTTTTTTAACCTCCTCAGAAAAAGTCTTTTCTATTCCCTTAAAAAGGCAGCAGGGAAAGGAAAACATGATTATTTTTAAATGCCTAATAGGTGTGGCTAATAGGAGTATCAAAGTACGGTTTTTCGGGGCCTTTTGTTATCCACCAGGGTTGTATTGTGTAGTTATTAGCATTTAGTTGAATTACCATTTTGATATACATATTCACAAGGATTGATAGCATATTTGGACAGAACAAGATACAAAATGCTGCATTAGAGATCCTCAAATTTCCTCCAAAGCAACGTTAAAAGTGTAGGTCAACTGCATACTCATTTTCTTTCATCTACACCCAATTTCTCAAATGAAACATATTAAAATTATTTTATTAAAGTATCATGAGCATATACTGTATTCTGACAAAACCTAAGCCATCAATTTAACTATTTAACTACTTACTGATCCCCCTGGAAATTACAATCATTTATAAAAACGGGCAAAGTGTTATTTGTAAATAAAAACCTGACTTCAGCTTGAACCTTCAGGTGATGAAATCTATAGTCAAGAAAGAAGAAACTCTTCCACTCAGTCCCATTTAGGGCATGGGGATGGTGCTTCCAAATCAAAAATAACTTGTCCATTAGCAGGCTTGAGGCACAAAAATGATAAGCATGGGATGTGACTAGATGAACTCAACCGCTGAAGAGAGACAAAGGATTCTGAAGAAAAGTAGGGCCATTTTCATTAGGCCCACTACCATCCAAAGGCTCAGAGCTGAAAACTTTCAAAAAAGCTGTGTCTCTCAAGACATGATGATCCAACACCACTCACGGCAGTACACTGTGAATACAGGCACGAGTAAGTGAGAAGTGAAATGAAAAAACCAGTACCTTGTTGGATGGGCCAAGGACTAGACATAAATATGCAGAAATATATCCTGCATCTCTTGAGGTTGATAAGTTGAAGCTAAATTTGGCTCTTGTGATTATTTCATGCAGATAATTAAACTTTAACATTTGCTCTTAAAATTATCCCTTAAAAAAACCTGGGGTTCAATAATCCAGAGAATAATAACAACTCAAAGTCAAAATGAGATGGCTCAATTGTCAAATTAGTTGGATTTTTCTTTTGTATGGGTTCGGGTCATTTTATAGACCACAGGAAGAGGGGAACGTGCCATTAAGCTTTTTACTGGCTATTGTCTCCGTTCTGACAATTTATTCAGCAATAAACAGCAAAGCGAAGCCCAACATCATATAAATATAGACAGCTGGAAAGCACAATGAATGAATCTCAAAACAGAATGTGAATCTTATCACATTTTCCAAAAACTAAAAAACTTCCTTCTTCAACTACATGAATTTTTATTTCAAAGATTTTTAGATTAGTTTATGGATTCTGAAATATGATTTGTATACAGATAATTTAAAAAGTATTAGCTTATTCTAGTTCTTGGGTAGTAAAACTTGGCAGAAGAACAGTGAAAATTGAACTGTTGAGAGGTAAGGAAACAAGGCTCTCTGTCTGACTGCAGAGTGACCTATCATGGTCAGTTCCTGGGTGTCAAAGAAAGATAAAACACTTTATACTTAGCTCTAACTCGTGGAAAGAGGTGTCATATAAGAAGGCAGACTTCTTAACCACCTCCCATACTTAATGCAAACCACCTTTCCTCAGACCTTAACAGATAATATTGACTGTGCATTCATGTATCTGCCTTTGGATTTTTGTTTGGTTTTCTTATTTCCTTACAAGAAAGCTGACAAAAGAAGCATGGCAATGCAACTATAACAGAATCCTGGTAGAATGGTCTAGCAATAAATTACACTGCTATAATCAAGACACCGTTTCTGAAAATCTGTGATGGCGCTGCCTTGGGGGTGGCAGGAACTACAATTACGGCTGAAAACTGGACATAAGAATCATCCTCATTCCTCAGGATGCGGAGCAGAGGTCAGTTTTCAAGAAGCAAAGTGAAGGGGAGAAAGCATACAAAGGGCAATTAACACCAGTTGGCCTCCTCAGGCTCAAATACTACTATGATTGAATGAAACATAAGTGAAAACAATTCTAGAGCAAATAGGACCCTCTACTAAGGGATGGCTCCAGAGAGACTTTGAAAGGCGCATTATGAGCTTTAAAGGACTCATCTTATCCTACAGCAGGGCCTCTAGAGGCACTGTACCAAAAATTCATACTATGAGGTCAAAAAATATATATACTGAGCTAATGTTTAAAAATCTTCAAACGTCCTAAGGCTCAGCAGGCTTTAAAATCACTTACCTTTCCTGTGTCCTTAATTCCTCAATTACGGGAATTCCTAATGTCAGCTCCGTCTCCCCATTCCAGGGATAACAGAAGCAGCGGCTATCACCACAGAGCCCTCCAAACACAGCAGTTTGTTAAAGGTGATTTTTAAAAAAGAATGCGTGTGCCATCACCATGGTAACTCTGAAAGCAGCCCTTGGGGACTGCCTGAAACGTTACCCAGAGCAGAACATACCTCTCAGCTTATACATCTCTCCATTAGCAGAGTACACGACCAGCATGTGGGGAGCTTCGTCACTCAGGGACACTATGGCTCCAGATAAAGTCAGAGCTCCTCGAGGCTTCTGGTGTTTGCTTTGCTCATTCACAAAATATTGCAGGATGCCCGCCTCAAAATCCAGCACAAAGTACCTGTGCAGAAAATCACGAGTGCATTATTTTTCTCCTCCAGCACATTCCCCACAGCAATGCAGAAAAGAAAAGCAATCTTTAGCATCAAGCCCCCAAATTCATGAAGGTGGAAATCAAAAGCCCCTCCCAGGGGGGAAGTCAGCCTGTGAGTATGGAGAGAGCACCTGATTGTTAAATTAGATTGGAATTTGTAACATGACATCGCAGACAAGGGCCGGGTCCATTCAGGACTTGGTGCAATGCCCATCACTTCCCCCGGTGCCCACAGATACCACATTAAACCTCAGAGTGGCAAAAGGCTTCCAGATGCATTTTTTTTTTATTTGTTGGGTTGGTTTTTTGTTTGTTTTGTTTTTCTTTATTAACTTCAGTTTTATTGAGATATATTCTCATATCATACAATCATTCGTGGTGAACAATCAGCTGTTCACAGTACCATCAAATAGTTGTGCATTCATCACCTCAATCTATTTTTTGGACATTTTCCTTATACCAGAAAAAGTAAAAATAAGAATAAAAAATAAAAGCAAAAAAGAACACCCAAATCATCCCCCCCACCCTATTTTTCATTTAGTTTTTGTCCCCATTTTTCTACTCATCCATCCATACACTGGATAAAGGGAGTGTGATCTATAAGGCTTTCACAATCACTGTCACCCCTTGTAAGCTATATTGTTATACAAGCGTCTTAAAGAGTCAAGGCTACAGGGTAGCAGTTTGATAGTTTCAGGTATTCACTTCTAACTATTACAATACATTAAAACCTAAAAAGCGTTATCTATATAGTGCGTAAGAATGCCCGCCAGAGTGACCGCTCAACTCCATATGGGATCTCTCAGCCACTGAAACTTTATTTTGTTTCATTTTGCACCCCCCCTTTTGGTCAAGAAGATGTTCTCAACCTGACGATGTCAGGTCCAGATGGCAGATGCATTCTGACACGGCCTCTCCTAATATGCTCTATATGACTCCACAGAACAGCTGGAATTCACTGGGCCTCTAGGAGAGGTCATTTTACACCTAGGTGGCAGCAAGCTAGGCCAGCAGCATGGGTGCTGGGAGGACGGCAAACACCTGCCCATCTCAGAGGCTCCAATCAGCTCTCCACTCCCGGGCATCACTCTGCCAGAACTGGAAGTGCTTATACAGCCATCTGGACAAACTCCACTGGGCCCTTCTATGCATAATTTTTCACACAAATAAAGAGGCAAGAATTCCCTCTGTGCACTGGAAGATTAAAATGCCGCCGAGCTCTGCATCCAAGGTACAAGAAGGGAAAGGGGAAATACAAGTCTCCTAATTATTGAACATATCTTTGTAGCCAAATATCTGCTTATTTACACTTTTTAATCAATCAACTAGGAAGTAAGCCCAAATTCCCTTTCTCCACCAGGATGGAAATGTCTTCACCCAGTACTCAAATTCTCCCTATGACCTTAGAGGTCCAGCCCAGCCCCTACGGACTTTTCCAGCCTTCTCACTTTCTACTCCACCCACACTGGCCTTTTCTCTCTTCTTTCATGCTCGCCAAATTACCTCTCACCACAAGACTTTTACACATGCTGTTCACTCTGTCGGGAGCAACTACTCAAAGTGTTGTCTACAAATTTCAAGGGCCTGCAAACTGTTACCAGTCCGCAACAGCCTTTTAAAGCTTTCCCTGTAATTTGGCTTTGCTTCCACCTCCAACTTCATGATCGCTTGTTTCATTCAATAGCTCATATGTTGACAAACACACACAAGCTGCATACTAGTCATGAATCAACCACAATGCAATTGAAAAACAAAAAGCAGGTCCTTCACCAGAGTGTGAGAAATACTTGTCTGGAATATGATCCCCTGTGCTTGGAATACTGTTCCCTCCTTTCTTGCCTAGTTAATTTCTCAGTCTTCAGGAACAGCTTAAGAACCACCTCAAGAAAGTCTCTCCTGACCAGGTCAAATATTTCTCCCACATGTTCTCACAGCACCTTGAACTTCCTTCAGGACACTGGTCCCGGCAGGAGAGTCCACATTTGTATCATTTCCTGACTCAATGTCTCTTTTCCCCACTTGACTCCACTCTCCTCGGGGCAGGACTGTTTTCTCCCCAGTACCCAGGACCGTGTCCAATCCTTCGTTGCTCCTCAGTTAACATCTGTTCAGTGAATGAAGGAAGAAATTTTTAAAAAAAGAAAAAAGAAAAAACCCTACTGAATTCCACAGGTCCTAATCTGTACACTAAGGCACCTGGGTCACTACAGTGAACTCACAGAAGCTCTGTAAAATATTTTGCACTTTTGACAGGCACACAGTGATACCCAACATCAGTCAAATACCATCTACACTAAGTCAGGTAGTTCTCACAATTTCAACATCAGATTGCACTACACTGTTTTTGATGACATCCTATTTGCAGCTGCTATGATAAAAAGTGAACATCAGTGTGGAACAGAAAAAGAGGGAAGGAGTATTCAATATGATTCCAGGGTTTGATAAGGTGGGCAGTGTCCCAGGTGCACACATCCCATTAATAAGTAATTGTGGTAATTTAAGGGGAAAAAAAAATATTTTTCTTTCAATTTATGTGTATTATTTTTTTCAAATGGCTACTGAGCTGTTAGGACATAAATTTTTTTTAAGTTATTTGGATCTAAATACTTAATAAATGGAACTGTTAGATACTTCTTTTAACCTAGGTACTCAATGGACCAAGAAAGTTTGCAAACCTCCAACCCAATTCATTCTCCCAACCAGGTGCACACTGTCATGCCCATTTTACAGACATCCTGAAAAAACTTGTCTGGGGTGACGCCATCAGTATCACCGGAATCCAAGCCCATCTCATCTGGGTCTAAGCCCAGGCTCCATGCACTGGAATGATCACACACTCTCCGTGATTCTCATTCAGTCCCCCCTTGTCACTTTCTCCTTGGCACCCCTCCTGTACCTACTTGTGTAACTGATTCTCCAAGATTCCTGCTCCAAGAGCACCTCTTGGTTCCCCAGATGCTAGTCAAGTTGAAAGCTCCTTTGCCTGGCAACAGAGGTCCCTACTCATCCCCTCCCCACAGAGGAAGGCACAGCTATTTCCTGAGCACACGACTGCCCAGTTCCCAATCCCCCAAAATGCCAGTTCCTCCAAGAAATCTTCCAGTTTTAATTCTGTTTTATCATTCCAGATGGTATGACCAAGACTATTTCTCTTCCCTCCTTTCTCTTCAGTCACTATAATAATAGTTCTTATGGAAGGGTAAATGGCCCCTGTTCCAGTTTGCTAATGCTGCCAGAATGCAAAACACCAGAGATGGATTGGCTTTTATAAAGGGGGTTTATTTGGTTACACAGTTACAGTCTTAAGGCCATAAAGTGTCCAAGGTAACACATCAGCAATCAGGTACCTTCACTGGAGGATGGCCAATGGTGTCCGGAAAACCTCTGTTAGCTGGGAAGGCATGTGGCTGGTGTCTGCTCCCAAGTTCTGGTTTCAAAATGGCTTTTTCCCAGGGCATTCCTCTCTAGGCTACAGGTCCTCAAAAATGTCACTCTTAATTGCTCTTGGGGTGTTTGTCCTCTCTTAGCTTCTCCAGAGCAAGAGTCTACTTTCAACGGCCATCTTCAAACTGTCGCTCATCTGCAGCTAGTCTCTCAGCTTCTGTGCATTCTTCAAAGTGTCTCTCTTGGCTGTAGCAAGATCGTTCCTTCTGTCTGAGCATTTATAGTGCTCCAGTAAACTAACCAAGGCCCATGCTGAATGGGCAGGGCCACACCTCCTCGGAAATTATCCAATGAAAGATCTCACCCTCAACTGAGTGATCACATCTTCAAGGAAACATCCAATCAAAAGTCTCCAACCTGATCAACACCAATATATTTCCTGCCCACACAGGACATTATACATCCAAACCAGCACAGCCCCAAATAGCCAAAAAACATCCTGAAAAAGAACAACACTAGACTCACATTTCCCAATTTAAAAACTTATTTCAAAACTACGGTGATCAAAACAGCATGGTACTCACTCAAGGATATCACAGAGACCAACTGAATCAAATTTAGAGTTCAGAAATAGACCTTCACATCTATGACCAACTGATTTTTGACAAGGTGGCAAAGACCACTCAGTCGGGAAAGAACAATCTCTTCAACAAATGGTGCTGGAAAAACTGGATAGATATATAAAAGATTGAAGATGGATCCCTACCTCACACCACATACAAAAATTAACTCAAAGTGGATCAAAGACCTAAACACAAGAACCATAACTATTAAACTCATAGAAGAAAATGTAGGGAAGTTCTTCAAGACCTTGTGTTAGGCAATGGTTTCTTAAACTTTATACCCAAAGCACAAGCAACACAAGATAAAAAATAGATAAATGGGACTTCATCAAAATTTAAAACTTTTGTGCAAAGAACTTCATCAAGAGAGTCAAAGGGCACGCTACAGAATGGGAGAAAATATTTGGAAATCATACCTGATAAGGGTTTAATATCCAGCATATATTTGAAGAACTGCTACAACTCAACAACAAAAAGACAAACAACCCAATCAAAAAGGATTTGAATATATATTTCAATAAAGATTCACAAATGGCCAATAAGCACAGGAAAGCATGTTCAAGATCATTAGCCATTAGGGAAATGCAAATCAAAACCACAATGAGAGAACATTCCATATCCACCAGAATGATAACTATTTTAAAAGTGGAAAATAAGTGGCAAAGAGGATGTTGATAAATAGCACACTCATACATTGTCGGTGGGAATGTAAAATGGTGTGGCCAACTGGAAAACCGTTTGGCAGTTCCTTAAAAAGTTAAGCACAGAATTCCCAAATGGCCTGGCAATTCCACTTCTAGATATATACCCAAAAGAACTAAAAGCAGAGATTCAAACAGATATTTGCACACTGATATTCAGAGAAGCATTATTCACAATTGCCAAAATGTGAAAGCAACCCAGCGTCCATCTACCAATGAATGGATAAATTAAATGTGGTATATATATACACAATGGAATATTATTCAGCTGTAAAAAGGAATTACGTTCTGATACACATGGCAACATGGATAAACCTTAAGGGCATCAGGCTGATTGAAATAAGCCAGACACAAAAGGACACACAGTATATGACCTTACTAATATGAAATAATTATAATACGTAAATTCACAGTCAGAAATTAGAGTACAGGTAACCAGAGACCAGGGTGGGGGTAGGGAATGGGGAGTTAATGTTTAACTGGTAAAAAGCTTCTGTTTGAAGTGACGGAAAAGTTTTGGTCATGGATGGTGGTGATGGTAGCACAACATTGTGAATGTAATTATAGCACTGAATTGTATATCTGAATGTAGTTAAAATGGGAATGTTAGGTCATATATATGTTACACAGAATTAAAAAACAACATAGGACTGTACAACACAGTGAACCCTAATCTAAGCTATGAACTATAGTTAATAGTATAATTATAATAATAATTGTTTCATCAGTTGTAACAAAGGTACCATAATAATGCAAATTTTTTACAGGGAAAACTGAGGGTTGGGAGGCAGAACTCTGTACCTTCCTCATGATTTTTTTTTGGCAGAAAAACTGCTCTAATAAAAAAAAAAAAGTGAAAGAGAAAAAATTTGTCATAGACCAGGCTATTCAAAATGTGGTCCCTAGCGCAGCATATCACCACCACCTGGGCACTTGGTCAAAATTTTAAGTTCTTGAGTCCCGCCCAAGACCTGCTGAGTCAGAAACCCTGGGGAAGGGGCCCAGGAAGTTGTGGTTTAGCGAGCACTCCAGGTGTTACTCATGCAGCCTAAATTTGAGAAGCACTGGCTTAAACTACTAGCTCATCACCAAATCTCTCCTCTGCCCTTCCAGGGGACACAGCTAGAAAGAATATATTTCCCAGCTTTCCTTGAAGTTAAGGTGTGGCCACTTGACTGAGTTTTAGCCAATAGAATGTGAGCAGAAATGATGGCGACCTGGTCCATAAAAATAACTATCTCCCCCCACTCCAGGAATGGAGGTAACATGCACGGCAACCTGGTAGTCCTGCAATAGGGATGGTAAAGACACAAGAGGGAAGGAACCGGAGTCCCTGAATCACCACCCAGCAGAGGGTCATCTACCAAGGAACAGCCATATCAGACTGCTACATGAATGAGCAAGAGCTTTTGTTTAATTAATCCACTAAGACTGAGCTCTGTTGCAGCAGCTAACCTTGCCCTAATTAATTTTTAGAAAAAGTTTTTTCTGTTTTCGTATCTTTCTACTTGAAATTTGCTCCAAGTACTTCTTTAAGTGAAACAAAAACCAAATTCCTACAAGAGGTAATTTTTTACTTACACATGGTCAAATTACTTAAGTGCTGACCCTGCCTTCTCTTTAGGAGTAAATGTTTGCAACTTGATCTATATTTAATGTCTCTGGGACTAGAGTAACACAGACACTGCTCCTGGCAAGTCGGGGCACTGACAGTAATAATCTTCACAACTGCAGAGAAGGAAATTCAGCTCAAAGTTTGGCACTTTGTGTTGTCATTGAGAAGCATGCCATTTTTATACAAGGGAAATAGAACAGGAAGAGGATAATGTGAACTGGCTTCAAGGAAAAGGCATAAGCAACTTGCCCTCAATTTCCTCAATGTCTCCATCCACCCTTTATGGTTGGTTGGCATGGAGAAAGGGCTTCCCCTCTTTCTCCTTCCTGCTTCCACCAACTTCTCAACTTGGGACCTGTCAACCACCCTCTCTCCCAAAGGCAGCTTCCCAAGTGGCATCCTGTTCAAACAAGTAAGCGGGTATTTGCAAAGGACATTATTCTGAAGCTGGTACAAAGAAACGAATTGTATGCTGTTTATTTTTTCAGTAAGGATGACAGAATAACCAACTGATGTTGCATTATGCAGGATATGGGAACACATTAATGGCTTTTCACATTACCTATCTCAAACTGACATCTTAATTCTAACCTCCTGCCTCAGATGGAAAAAAAACACATTTCCACTGCTTCCTAAAATAGTTTAAATGCAAATGCACAGGCTCAAATCGTGCACTAAGAAAGGTCATCAATAACTTACTCCTCTACCAAAGACAGTTAAAAACTCCACCATATTTGGAGAGGGGCAATGGGAGAATATCTGATTAAAAATTGCCACAGATTAAACATAAAGTATTCTTTCAAGATGGCCTTGGAAAGTTAACTTAGCGCGTGCATACACAGGTAGTAGCTGTCCATACTGCATTAAGGAGGGCAGTTCCTGTTGGTCACATCCCCTGGGAGGAAAGAAATTAAATTCCATTTCCTACAGGGTCATGGCTTTGTCAGGTACCAGTGTTTGGAGCCTGCAGCTAAATCTGAAAGTAACAGCTTTCATTCTAAATAGGAAAGTTAACCGTATTTCTAGATCAGGCTTCGTTAAACCCAGTGAAATTGCTAGATAAAAACCTGAAACATTCTCAAGGTCTTCCCTTCTGGAGAAATGATTAAAACAAACCTAAACGCTAATTTAAGAAAAAGACAGTGTCTTTAAGCTGTAGAATGCAACTAGACTGGTGCAGGGATGAACTTTATGCACATTTTATTTGCTAGTTGGACAAACCAAAGTGTGCTGGAGGGAAAAAGGAGAAAACTAAAGGGTAAAAGCAAACAAACCATGAAGAAAACAACTTACTTCTCAACAGGCAAGTGTCTGGTGGCTCCCTTGCCCAATTCCAAAGCTGAGAGAGCCGTGGCAGGCACCAAGCCCCTCCCTGGGAAGGGCTAAAGACAAGCCACTGTCTCTTAACATCCCTTGGACAAAACCTACTGCCTTAGGAAGAAATACAAGTGCATACACACACACATTCATACATACATATTCACTCACATGTGTGCAAACACACACACATGCAGCCCCCTAACATACTCCCTATGCTTTCCATGTCTTACATCTCTGAAGGGTCATTTTGTCTGCACCTGTAGCCCTTGGAGAGGCAAGCCGAACAGAGTCTAGGAGCATACCAATGGCCATCAGCCAAACTCCAGGTAGGAACAGAAATATAATGGAAAAGGACGGTGGGCGGGGAGGTGGGTGGAGAGAAGCTCATTAATGCTACAGAGAGAAGTTAACAATTCCAAGCTACGAGACAACTGCAAATTTAAAAATGGAATGAAAACAAAAATCCTTCTTCGAAGAGGAACTTTGCTAGACAGAATGGTCCTGCCCACAAGCTAAATCACTTCATCTAAATTCAAAAGTAAAAATTAAAACAAGAGTAAAGGGCCTGCAAAGGGAAGGTTATCACTCTCTCCTTGGCGATGGAGCACAACACATTCATGCTGTCATTACCGTCCATCCCCAAGAGGGTTTCAGGACCTCTGTGCTTCTCAGGAGGGTCAGCACTCTCATCTCCACGCCTGCCAAGGCCCACCAACCCTCATATGAAAGAGGAATGAGGACACGGCTGACCTGCAGCCTCACTGGCAGATGGCAGGCTAAGCCTACTTAAAATTGTGCCTAGGAGTCACCCCCAGAGAGCCTCTTTGTTGCTCCAAAATGTGACCAATCTCTCTGAGCCAACTCTGCAGGTAAACCCATTGCTCTCCCCACTATGTGGGACCTGACTCCCAGAGGAGTGAATCTTCCTGGCAACGCAGGACATGACTCACGGGAATGAGCTTGACCCTGGCATAACGGGATTGAGAAAGCCTTCTTGGACCAAAACGGGGAAGAGAAATCAAACAAAATAAAGTTTCAGTGCCTGAGAGATCTCAAATAGAGTCAAGAAGTCATTCTGGAGGTTATTCTTATGCATTATTTAGATATCCCTTTTAGTTTTTAGTGTACTGGAATAGCTAGAAGGAAATACCTGAAACTGTTGAACTACAGCCCAGTAGCCTTGATCCTTGAAGACAATGTAGCTTATACTGTGTGACTGTGTGATTGTGAAAACCTATGGCTCACACTCCCTTTTTCCGGTGTATGGACAGATGAGTAGAAAAATAGGGACAAAAATTAAATGAAAAATAGGGTGGGATGGGGATGGAATGTTTTGGGTATTCTCTTTAACTTTTATTCTTATTCTTTTGTGTGTATGGTAATGAAAATGGTCAAAAATTGACTGTGGTGATGAATGCACAACTATATGATGGTACTGTGAACAACTGATTGTATACTGTGGATGGATGACTATATGGCATGTGACTATATCTCAATAAATCTGAATTTATAAAAAAACCCTAAAGTCTCCATCTGGCTTGGGAGAAGAGAATCAACTTCCAGAATCTCTCTCATGTTAATTAAACCTCTTGGAGAGGAGATACTGGGTCTCATAGTCAAACCTTACAGGAGGTTCCAAAGCACAGCACTTGCAGGCAACCTCAATAATAGCCCATCTCTATACTCTGGAATCCTCTCCACTTGTTCCGGTTTGCTGAAGTGCCATTATGCAAAACAGCAAAAATGGATTGACTTTTATAAAGGGGATTTATTAAGTTACAAATTTACAGTTCTAAGGCCATAAAAGTGTCCAAACTAAGGCATCAACACGAAGATACCTTCACTGAAGGAAGGCTGATGGCGTCTGTAACACTTTCCAAAACACTAAGAAAAAACAGTGAAACACCAAAAACAAAATTTTATATGGGTCACATTCTTCAACTCTATCTCATAGCAAAATAGATGCCTGGTATGTTAAAGACTTAAAGTTATAGAAATAAATAAACTAATAAGTGCACTCAGAGAAAATCCAGGTGAATGTTTTTAAACCGCTAGGGTGAGGGGGCATGACAGGAAAGAAAACCATAAAGAAAAGCACTGACACATTTCTTAATAAAAGATAAAAACATCTCTAAAACAAAAAAAAAATCCATAAAAGAAATTTAAAAGATGACCAATAAAGTATAAGTTTTAAAAAATACTGAAAAGGCTTGCCTTCTAGAAAGGGTGTTTTTTTCATTTCATTCAGCTACTTCCTTCCTGCTTCCGAATCATTTGGGGAGCTTATTAAAAATGTGAATTCCTGAGTCCCAAACCATACCTACAGAATAAGAATCTCTGTGGACAAGGCCGGGAAATCAGGAATGTGAATTTCAAAAAGTTTCCCAAGTGATTCTGCAACACACTGAAGTACAAGAACCACTCTAAAATCAGAGTCAAAATTAGACCTTTGAATGTTACTCCTCACCCTGCCCTTCTTAGAGTCTGTCAGGCTTTCCCCCATTCATTCAACAAATATCTGAGCACTCACGTGCCCAAACAGCCAAGCAGAATACATTATTTAAATGTTAGCCGGCCTCATTTTGTCTTGATCTCAAAGAGCCAAGGCCAGCTCCTAAATCAAGACAGCCCAGGTTCTGTCACCTTGGAAGTATTCTTGGGAAAATTACAAAATCACCTGGCATAGGATCCCTGCATAATGGGATCACCAGCTGCCCTTATGTAGGTGGCCCCAAAGGGGCACGTCTAACGAAGCACATGAAAGTTAGAGCCACCTGAGCAGGTGCTGCTCTGGGGACCACAAGATAAAGCACCAGAAAAAAGTCAGAGTGATCCTTGAACACATGATTTGATGCACTGCCCTCAGATTCGATCTATGATGACATTCGATCTTCTTTTAAAGACTGGGTGATTTAACACTGAAAGCAAGAACTGAGACCTGTCTAACAAAGATTAACACAGGCTTTCACAGAATTGCCTGGTCTCCTTCTGAACTATTAACTCTTGGGTTTCCAGGGCCTTTAGGGAAGAACATCACACGATTTTAAGTAAAATTTAAAATATCAAGAGGTGTCAGTGCTCACAACTCACATTTTCATTCTTGCCATCAACAATGCCAGGAATTTCCTGTGTTCCTTGGAATGGGCTGAGTGTGGATTCAAGTCTCTGTTTGTACTATAAGCTTGAACACATACATCAAGTTACACTGAAAGAGATTCTGATCCTAGTGAAAGCCCTGAATAGCCCTGCCTGCCTGGCCCCAGGCCTACTACCCAAGAGGGGCAGAGATGGGGAGCTGGCCTAGAGGGGAGCAACCTGGTTCATAACGAGGCCCAGAAGCTCAGCTCTACCCCAAATATCCAACTGGTCAGGCCCTGAACTTCACTGAAACTGGATTATTTTTCCCTAGTGGTACCAAAGCACCAACTTGAGAGTCGGAGGCCCAGTTACGGTCCATTCCAGCAGTTCTCAAACGTTAGCTACATCAGAATCAGCTGGAGTCTTGTTCAAACACAGCTTCCTGGGCTCCCCTACCGGATTTTCTCACAGAACAGTCCTGGGTTGCAGCCTGAGACTCTGCATTTCTAACAAATTCTCAGGTGATGCTGATGCATCTGGTGAGGGACTACACTTTGGGAACCACTTGTTCTCAATGCTGTGACCTTGGGCAAAGTGCTTATCCACTCTGAGCTTTGGTTTCCACCGTTGCAAATGTGGAAAGCTGGCCAACTCTCTTTTGCAGACTGTTCTACCATCTCAGTGCCTAAAGGTCTGTCTGGTTATAAACCAAGAACTCCCTAAAGTACACATCTCATTTCTAAATGTAGTCAGTGTAATGGAGCTGATGCTCGTATTGCCCTGTATCAGCAGTTTAGTTTAATTTACTACAATGCCAACAAGACAGAATTTAAAATGAAAGCCTGCATTTCTTTTTGGAGGTGCCATGGAAATATTTGTTGGCAATTCTCAGAATGGTCAGCTTTACATGGGTTCTATGATACGAAGAAAGCATTCTGGATACATTTATTCAATTTATCCTTAAAGAGAATGTACATAGACTTATTTTTTGAATGTTAGCTCTAGTCCCCAAACTAAATTTTATTTGCAGAAATTCATGCATTTCTTTAAAAATATTTTTTACTGAGAACCTACCATGTGCCAGGCACTGTGCTAAGGGCTAAGCATGAGATAGGGGTTGGGGACGGGGGGAGCAAGGTCCCCTCTACTAGGGGGTGAGGAGTGGGGGGTAGCAGCAATAGAAAATCAAGTATTCATTAAAATAAATGTAAAACACTAAGTGTGTTAAGTGTCTCCTGGTAGAAGACAGTAAATCAGTAGAATGTGACCAAGCAAGGGTCAGGGACTGATTTCCTCGCAACAAAGGAACTGAGAGCTGCAGGATGAGTGGGTGACAAGAGAAGAAAAGTTTTACAGGCAGAGGAAAGAGCATGTGTAAAGGCCCTGTGGATGGGAGGGGATAGACAGAAAAACAAACAAACAAACAAAAAACCCAGTGTGGTTACAACAGAGATAAGGAGGGAACATGTGTTGTAAGATGAAGATAAAGACACAGGGAGGGCAATCCATGCAGAACCTGCTAGGCATGGAGGGAATCCAATCTTTATTCTAACGTCAGTCGGACTCCACTCTAGGGTTTCAGGCAGAGGAAGGGATAAGACTAGATCCACATTTTGAAAGAGAACTCTAGTTCCACTGTGGGAAAAGTTTTGGAAAGAAGCCAAAGTGGAAACAGAGACTGTAGAAAAAAGGCTGCTACAGAAATTCATTTTCAGCATCATGGAGTGAGGAGGCCAACAAATGCTCTCCCCGAAAATTAACAATAAATACAGTAATCAAAACTGTGGTAGTGGCACAAACTGAGAGTTCAGAAATAAACTCTCACATCTATGGCCAACTGATTTTTGACAAGGGGGCCAAGTCCACTCAAAAAGGAAAGAACAGTCTCTTCAACAAATGGTGCTGGGAAAACTGGATATCCATACCCAAAAGAATGAATGTGGGCCCCTACCTCACACCTATACAAAAATTAACACAAAATGGATCAGCAACCTAAATATAAGAGCTAATACTATAAAACTCTTAGAAGAAAACATAGGAAATATCTACAGAGTCTTCTATTAGGCGATGGATTCTTAGACTTTGCACTGAAAGTGTGACCAACAAAAGAAAAAAATAAATTAGACTTCATCAAAATTTGAAACTTTTGTGCATCTAAGGACATCAACAAGAAAGTGAAAAGACAACTAACAAACTGTGAGAAAATATTTGGAAACCATATATCTGATAAGGGTTTAACATTCAGAATACATAAAGAACCCCCACAACTCAACAACAAAAAGATGAAAAATCTAATTTAAAAATGGGCAAAGGCCTCGAAGAGACATTTCTCCAAAGATGATACAGAAATTGGCTAATAAGCACATGAAAAGATGGTCAACATCATTAGCCATTAGGAAAATGCAAATCAAAACCACAAGATACTATGCCACACACACACACACACACACACACAGTGGTATGTGAGCCTTAGAAAGGAATGAAGTTCTAATACATGCCACTACATGAATGAACCTTGAAGACATTATGTTAAGTGAAATAAGTCAGACACAAAAGGACAAAGATTGTAAGATCTCACTTATATGAGAATAAGCAAACTCATAGACAGAAAGTAGAATACAGGCTACCAGGGGCAGGAGAAGGGGAATTGGGAGTTAACATATAATGGGTATAGGGCTTCTGTTAGGGTGATGGGAAAGTTCTGGTAACACTGTGAGTGTGACTAATCCACTGAAAGGTATGCTTGGCAGTGGCTGAAATGGGAAAGTTTATGTTGTATATATGTTTCTAAAATAAAAGAAAAAGCTACTAAAGAGACAATGGCAATTAAATGCAATACATGACCCTGGACTGGATCTAATAATGGAGGAGAAAAGGCTCAGAAGGACATTATTGTAACATATGGGTGAATACCTAGCTACACAGAGACAGGAACAATGCCTAGAACACCAGACTTAAATATGATAACAAGGGGAAAAACAACTGAACAAAGACATCAGTGCCATACATTTTATGAGAGACAGATTTTACAGAGTAGGTCCAGATAAGATAAGAAAAAAAATAATCAAACAAAAAACAGGAACAACAAACAATAGCCACAACTTTGAGGAAAAAGTCAGAATCCGGAATACAATACATGATTAAAAAAAAAAAGGTACAGTATTCAACAAAGTATTATGAGACATGCAATGAACACTCAGGAAAAAAAAAAACAATCGACAGAAACAGGCTCTGAGTGGTCCCAGATGTTGGAGCCTGCAAAAACTTCAAAGAAGAAACTATAGGTATATGCAAAGAACTAAAGGGAACTATGTAAAAGAAAAGGAAGATATAAAGACAATGCCTCAACCAATAAAGAACCTCAATAAATTGACAGAAATTATAATAAGAACCATTTTGAAATTCTGGATTTGAAAAGTACAATAAATAAAATACAAAAAATTGAACAAGGACTTCACAGCAAATTTGGATGGCAGAAGAAGTAATCTATAAACATGAAGGTACATCAATACAAATTATCTATATCTGAAGAACAGGGAGAATAAATATTGAAGAAAAATGAACAGAGCTTTAGAGATCTGTGGGACAACATAAAGCATACCAACATACATGTAATGGAAATCCCAGGAGAGGATACAGAAAAAGGGGTATACAAATATTTGAAGAAATAATGGCCAAAAACTTCCCAAATTTGATGGAAAACATTAATATACAGATCCAGGAAACTCAATGAACCCCAAGTAGGACACACAAAGAGATCCAGACCTAGACCATAATACTCAAAGGACTAAGAGAAAGTTTTAAAAGCAGCAAGAGAACAAGGATTCACGACATATAAGGGCACCTCAACACAATTAACAGCTGACTTTGATCTGCCAAAGGACAGTGAGATGGTATATTCAAAAGGCTGAAAGAGAAACCCTGACAACCAAGAATTCTATATCCAGAAAAAGTAGCCTCCAATAATAAAGGCAAAATAAAGACATTTCCAGATAAGAAATGAGAGAGTTGTGGCTAGCAGATCAGACTTAAAAGACATACTAAAGGAAGTCCTTCAGGCTGAAAGAAAGTGACACCACATAGTAGCTCGAATCCACAGGAAGAGATGAGGAGCACCAGAAATGGTAAATATATAGGTAAATATAAAAGTCTCTATTTTTTGTCATTTTTTCTTTCATCTTCTTTAATAGAAATAAGACTGTATAAAGCCATAATTATAACACTTTATCATTGGGTATATGACATTGAGACACAGAAGGGGGGGGACAGAAATGGGGAGAGAGAGGGAAGGAGGAGGGAGGGAAGGATGGGAGGGGAGAGAGGGAGGGAAATGATAGCACAAATAAGGGGGGGGACAGAGAGAAGAGAAAATATAGTGGAGCTAAGTTTCAATATTTGATAGGAATATAGTAATATTCTGAAGTAGACTGTGATAATTAAAGAAGCATACTAAAATTCCTAGAGCAGTAAGACAATAATCATAAAATATAGTTTAAAAAAGTAACAGAAATTAGAACAGTTCACTAAGGAATATTTAACACAAATAAGGCAGGACTACAGGAACAAAAGATCAAATACAAATAGAAAAATGGCAAACATAAATCCAACTATATCTATAATTATATTAAATATGAGAGAACAGAACACCCCAGTCAAAAGGCAGAGATTGTCAGAATGGGCAAAAAAACAAGATCCAATCCATATGCTTAGATTCAAAGACACCAACAGGTTGAAAGTAAAAGGACAGAAAAAGATAATCACTGCAAACAGTAACCATAAGAGAGCTGAAGTGGCTAAATTAATATTACTCAAAAATAGACTTTAAGAATCATTCCTGGAGACAAAGAGGAACATTTATTAATAATAACAAAATAAATATATCAGGAAATAAAACAATCATAAATGAATCCCCAACTAAACACAGAGCCCAAAAATACATGACATGAAAACTGATAGAATTAAAAGGAGAAACAGACATTTCAACAATAATAGTTGGGGATTTCAATACACCATTCTCGATAATTGGCAGGACATTTGAAAGAGTAAACAGGGATACAGAAGACTTGAACAACACAATCAACCAACTGGACCTAACTGGCATTAACAGAACACCCCACCCGACAACTGCAGAACACATTCTTTTCAAGTATACATGGAACATTCTCCAGGGTGGTTCATATACTATTCTACAAAGAGGTCTCAGTAAATCTAAAAAGATTGAAATAATAAAAAAAAAAAAGATTGAAATCATACAAAGTATATTCTCTAACCGTGACAGAATTAAATTAGAAATCCACGACTGAGAGAAATCTGAGAAAACGCCAAATATTTGGAAATTAAATAACACACCTTTAAATAACATATGGCTCAAAGAAGAAATCAAAAGGGAAATTAGAAATAAATGACTATGAAAACACTATCAAAATTTATAGGATGAAGCTACAGCAATGATTAGAGGGAACTTTATAGCTTTAAAAGCATCAAAGAAGAAAAGTCTCAAATCAATAACCTAAATTTCAACTTTAAAAAACTACAAAAAGAAAAGCAAACCAAACCCATGCAGTCAGAAGGATGGAAACAATAAAGATTAGTGCCAAAATCAATGAAACAGAAAATCAGAGAAAAATCAATGAAACGAAAGTTGGTTGTTTGAAAATATCAACAAAATTGACAAACTCTTTGCTAGACTGACCAAGAAAAGTTAGATAAAAGACATAAATTACCAATGTTAAGAATGAAATATGGGACATAATTCCTGACCCTACAGGAATTAAAATACTTGTAAGACTATCCTGTAAAACTTTGTGCTGAATTAAACAATTCAGATTAAATGTGAACATTCCTATAAAGACAAAGATAAAGCAGTAGTTTAAAATCTTCTCACAAAGAAAACCCCAGGTCCAGGGGCTTTTATCAAGTATTTTTAAAACAAACAATAGCAATCCTTTACAAACACTTTTAGAAAATAGAGGAATAAAGAATAATTCCAAATTCATTCTATGAGGCTACTATTACCCTGATACCAAAACCAGGAAAAGACATCATAAAGAAAGAAAACTACAGACTAACATCCCTCAAAAGCACAGATGCAAAAATCCTCAAACTGTTACCAAACTGAGTCCAATAAAATATAAACAGGATTATATACTGTGACCAAGTAATATTTATTCCAGAAATGCAAGGTGGGTCTAACATGTGAAAATCAATTAACATAATATACCAAATTAATAAAGAACAAAAATCACATGATCATGACAAAAGACACAAAAAGCACCTGACAAAATCCAATGTCAATTCTATTTCAACAAATTAGGAATAGAATGGAACATCCTAAATCTAATAAAGAGCATGTGTTTTTTAAAAACCTACAGTTAACATCATACTTCACAGTGAAAGACTGAATGCTTTCCCCCTAAAAGAAAGAAAAAAAAAAAACAAAGATGTGTATTCTCACCACTTCTTTTCAGCATTGTGCTGGAATTATTAGCTAGTGTAGTAAGGCAAATAAAAGAAATAAAATGTATCGAGATTAGAAAGGAATAAGAAAAACTGTCTTTATTCACAGGCGACATGATTCCATATGTAAATGAGACCAAGGACTACACATGCACACCTGCCGGAACTACTAAACGAGGCGAGCAAGCGCACAGTTGATAAAAGCAACGCACAAAATCAACTGTATGTCTCTATACTATCAATGAGTCCCAAAATAAAATAAAATAAAAAATTCCAATCACAATCGGATGAAAAAGAATAAAAATAGATAAGAATACACGTAACAAAAGAAGCACAAGATTTATATACCCAAAGCTATAAAATATTGCTGAGAAAATTAGAAGAGACCTCAATAAATGGTGAGACGTTCCACGTTCATGGACTGGAAGACTCAATATTGTTAAGACGGTAATTCTCCCTAACTGGATCTGTAGTGTCAACACAATACCGATGAAACATTTTGGCAGAAATTGGCAAAATGATCATAAAATTTATATGGAACTGCAAAACACCTAGTGTAGCCAAATCAATTTTGAAAAAGAACAGAAGTAGAGGACTTACACTAACCATTTTCTAAACTCACTATAAACCTACAATTATTAAGATAGCGTGTTACTAACATAAGGATAGGCATACAGATCAATGGAACAGAAATGGGAATCTATAAATCCTTATATTTATAGTCATTTGACTTTCAAGGAAACAGCCAAGGAATTACATGGGGGGGGGGGGGTAGAGCCTCTTTTTAAACAAATGGTGCTAGGACAATCGGATATTTACATGCAAAAACATGAACTTATAGAGTCTTACCTCATACCATACATCAAAATTAACTCAAAATAGATCATAGGATTAAATGTAAGAGTTGAAAAAGCATAAAGCATTTAGAAGGTAACATGGACAAATCTTTGATCTTGGGTTAGGCAAAGATTTCTTAGATATTATAGCAAAAGCATGGTTCAAGAAAGAAAAAAAGTTGATAAAATGGACCTCATTAAAATTCAAAACTTTAATGCTTCAAACAGCACAATTGAGAGAATGAAAAGACAAACAATAGACTGGGAGAAAATATTTGCAAAACACCTATCTGATAAAAGACATCTAAAATAAAGAAAGAACTCTTCCACCTCAATAAGACAAGCAGCCCAATCAAAACAGGCAAAATATTTCATTTCACTACAAAAGATATATAAAACACAATAAATACATGAAAAGATGTTCAGGCATTAGAGAAATGCATACTAAAAGCAAAATGAGATACCATTTCACATCCACTAGAAGAGCCATAAAAAAGACAATAATAAAGCGTGAGGATGTCGAGAAACTGGAATCCTCCTAAATCACTGGTGGGAATGTAAACTGGTACAGTTGTTTTGAAAAATGTAAACTTCCTTGCAACCCAAAAATTTCACTCCTAGGAATCTACTAAAGACAAAATGAAAAACATGCCCATCCACACAATGAGTTATATGTGAATGTTCAAAGCAGTGTTATACATAGTAGCCTGAAAGCGGAAATAATTCAAATATTCCTCAACTGGTAAATGGATAAACAAAATGTGATATATCCCTATAAAAGAATACCATTCAGCAACAAGAGGGAAAAAACTGATATATGCCACAACATGGATTAACCTCAAAAATATTTTGCTAAGTGAAAGAAACCAGCTGCAAAAGACTACATATTGTACGATTCTATTTACATGAAATGTCTGGGAAAGGGAAATTTATAAAGACAAAAGACAGATCTGTGGTTGTCTGGGACTGGGATGGGAGTGGGAACTGAATACCAGCTGGCTAGCGAGAATATTTTTGGGTGATAGAAATGTTCTAAAACTGGATTGTGCTGATCATAGTGCAACTATACAAATGTACTAAAAATAATTGAATTGTACACTTACAATGGATGAATTTTAAGATGTGTAAACTATACCTCAACAAAATTGGTGGGGTTTTTTTTTTCTTTTTTTTTTAAAGAAAGCAAACTTCTGCAGTGCTCCTGGCAATAGCCTAGACCAGGGTGTGGGTGGTAGAGTTACTGCCAGTATACAATTGACAAGACATAGTGATGGACTAAGAATTCAGTCTGGGGAATGCTAAGTTTAAGACACCTTTAAACTTTCCAAGAGATGTCAATTAGCAGTGAGATAAATGGATTTAGAGCCCAAAGGAGGTCTGAGCTAGAGATACAAAGTTGTTAGTCATCTGTCATCTGTAAATAAATAGCGGGTGAGGCCCCAGGAATAGATGAGATTGTATAGAAAGAGCACACAGAAAGGATAATGGGAGAGGGAAGGAATGGGCCTAGGACCAAGACTTGAGGAACTCTAATGTGAAAAAGCAAAAGACAAGAGAAAACAAACCCAAGAGGTAGGATGAAAACAGAAAGAAGCCAAGAAAGGAGGGAGTGATTTATGTCAAATGCTAACAAAAAGTCAGTAAGATAAGAACTGAACCATGTCCTATTTGTAACCACATACTGAGCTATCTGTGTATATTTCCAGATTCGAGGATTCCCACGACCCTGCTTTACTGTCAGGCAAATCAGTTCTTGTTGATGTAGCAAGCCCAAGGGACAGGAAAAGAACATCTCTTATCTTCCAAACATTTACTGCCTCAGTCCACCAGCTGTTTCCCAATATATATGCTCCATTTTTTATTTGGGAGTAGTGGAAAGATATTGGCTTGAACTAGAATCTTCAACCTCAGCTCTGACACTGGTTAACTAATGGTCTGAAAACAAGTGTGGCAGAGACAGCCAACTGCCCACCAAATATCCATTTTCTCTTCTCTCTCAAATTACGAAAACTCTAGTTTTTAGCTGGGCACAACACATTTCACGAGAATAAATTTCCCAACCTTACTTTCTGCTAGATGTTGTCATCTAACTAGTTCTAACCAATGAGGAACAGTGATCACTAGACTTCCTCCCTCTCTCCACTGCTTTTTGAAGATGGATGTGATAGCTTGAATTCCAGCAGCCCTTTTAACTATGAGGACACAGCAGCATCCTAGGGTGGTGAAGCAGAACACGGCAAGAAGCTTGGTCTCTGATATTTGTGGAACCCCCAAACCACCCCTGAAAATCTCATCTCCAAATTTCTTTTGTGTGACAGGAAAAATCACCTGGAGACTTTTTACAAATTCCAATCTCCAGCATGCACTTAGACCAATTAAATCAGAATATCTAAGGTGAGTGTCTTAGTTTGTCAGGGCTGCTATAACAAAGTACCATAAACTGGCTGGCTTAAAAGAACAGTAATTTATTGTCCCACAGTTCTAGAGGCTGGAAATACAAATCAAGGTGTTGGCAGGGCCATGCTTCCTCGGAAGTCTTCAGGGTTCTGGTGGTGGCTTACAGCAATCTGTGGCATTCTTTGGTTTGTGGCATAACAATCTCTGCTCCATCATATGGTTGTCTTCTCCGTCTGTGCCCAAATTTCTCTGCTTATAAAAGACTCTAGCTATACTGGATTAGCCCCACTTTAATCCAGTTTGGCTTCAGCTAATAACATCTACAAAAATCCTCTTTACAAGTAAGTTCACATTCACAACCCTGGGAGTTAGGACTCAAACATCTCTGAGGGACACAATTCAACCCATAACAGTGAGACCCAGGCACTGGTATTTTTTTAAAGCTCCCCAAGTGATTGCAATTGCAACCAAGTTTGAGAACCAGTGGTTGAATCCACCTTCGGCACATCTCTCATTCACAGCGGAATACAATTCCTAACTGATTCAGCAAGCCATTTGACTCATCTCCCTTGCCAGTATGAACATCTTTAAAACAAGGGATTTTAATTCTTACTCCTTCCACAAATATTTAATAACTCTATATGTCAGATGCTGAGGATATAGTGACAGTTCCTGCTTTCAAGAAGCTTATAAGTATGAAAAACTATATGAATGTGTTCTATGAGCAAAAGCACCAAGCTATATAACTACTACAATTATTTGGGGGAACCATGATGCAGAAATCTGATGTAGCAGCATGGATGAGGACATATCACATCCTCTTATTAAATGAAAGCTATAACCTATTACAAATCTAATCCCTGGTTTGGGCAAAGCACTCAGTAACTAATTGCTAAGAATAACATTACTGCTATAGCCCCATTACAACATACACACACACATAGAGCATTAGAAATTATGCTTAGTATAATCTACACTTCCTATTTATGATAATCAGGAACAATGGCACTTTAATTTCAAGAAACTCAAACTCCAAGAACTGTATACAGATGCATGAATGAAGCACTCGCCAATGATCATAAATCTTTCAAAACCCAGACTCCCTTTACTTTCTCATATGATCGATTGCCAACACACCATAAACACTTTGTAGAGGGTAAAGAGTTATTGCATCATTTTTCAAACTTCACAGAAAAACAATAATTACTCTCCAAAAGACTGTTTAAAATGATAACCATTTGAGGATCAAATGCTCCATAAAGACCCCAAATTTCAAAGGATCTTATCAAATGAAAACTAGTTCCATTTTCCACAAAGAGTGGCACTATATCTTTACAAATACATGAATTTTGGATCATTGCTTCTTGTTCTGGGCAAGGTAGAGAATCAGCAAACCTTTTGGCTCTTTCCTAGGAATCCAATCCTGGAGATGCCACAGAAGGGAAAGGGAGCTGAGAAGGTTGCAAGAACCGTGGAGAGCAGAAGTGGCTGGGTTCCTGATAGTGGAGACAGTCTGGAGCCAGAGATGATTAGGGGCCACAGAGGAGGGGCAGATTCAAGAAGAGTCCTCTAGCTGGGCCACTATCACAGACAGATGAGCAGACACACCAGCTTAAAGACTGCTGTGACATCAAGGCAGTGCTGGAGGCTGGTTAGGGTGAGTCCTCAATAGGAACATGTATGATGGGGAACCAGCCGTGACCATGTCCTCCAACTCCTCCTTAACACCTCTCCGTAAGCCCAAGGTCAGGCAGAGTTAACAAAAACTGGGGTCAAAGTCATCTGGAGGATCCCTGGGGGCGGGGGTGTGGGGGGGAGTAAAGGAAACACAGGGACAGAAGGGACCTAGACGGCAGTTTGTCCTGAACTCACCTCCCCCACCGAGATATCTGCTGATGACAAGTGAGTGCCTGAGCTTCTGTCAAACCTCTACCAGGGAGAAAACATAGGCCAGACAGCTGAGCATCATAAGGTAATGAAAGGTACATGCCAAAGGGAAAAATAAGCATATATTGAAGAAACATAAATGCTATGAAAAGGAGAAAAAATGAACGGAACAATCTATACCAGAAGCAGCAGAGCTAATGGAAAATAAAGAATAAAAACTTAAATAACTTCAGTGAACTATGGGAGGCTACTGGAAATGTGGAGTAGAAAGAAGCACTTAGAACCACCAAATGAAAATACTGGCGTTGAAAACTAAGAGTTTTAGACAAAGGAACTCAAAGTATAGGTAGAAGAGGAGAATGGGGTGGAAGAAGAAACTGGGGAGCTGCACAAGTAATCAAGGCACACTCTCAAAGCACATCAGGACAGGATTTTTTTAAATAGGAAAAAAATGGAATAAAATAGAAGTGTCAACATTTCACAGGAATCCTAGAGGGTGAGAAAACATAAGAAGAGGAAATATTTAAAGAAATAAGGACCAGGAATTTTCCACAATTAGAGATCTGACACTTCAGATTTCAGAGTGCCAAACAGATTAGGTAAGAGAAAGCCACATTCAGACCCATTATAGTAAAATCTAAGATCAAAGGAAAAGAAAACAAATCGAAAAGCTTCCAGAAAAAAAAAGCAGCTAAAGAGAAAATATCAGATTGACATCAGTTTTCAACAGCAACCCTGGACGTAAGAAGACAAAGGAATGACTTTTTCAAAATGTAAAGGAAAAGATCTTGGAATCCTTAATTTGTTGTGCAGCTGAATTATTAAATGTGAAGATGAAAAAAGATATTCTCAAGCCTTTTGCTTCTGGCATTATGGAAAATGAGGGGCTTGAGGAATCTTCCCGCTGCAGCATCTAGACTCTGGAACGTGCACAAGAAACCTCACCAGAAATCACAGAGGTTTTCAAGGAACACAGCCACATATGTGCGCATGCGGTGCCAGTTGAGAGCAGCAGGGTTGGTTTCCTTGAGAGCAGATGATGACAGCGGTATGCTACTGGGAAACTGAGTCTTGGGCCAGGCTTCTCCCAAACTTGAGCCAAATGGGGGTCTGAAGTTGTCTCAGATCAGTGGCACCCTCTTGGCTACTGTCAGCAGCAGAAGTAAATCCTCTCTGGAGGAAGCATCTCACAGAATAAGTTCAAACAACAAGCTCATAATCAAAGACTACCAAGCACAAGAGAAGGTATGCCAGTATGAGTGAGGCTTAGCAGAAACATCAAAAAGTGCATTCAGAGCCCCCAAGAATAGCAGATAATGAAACTGTCACACACAGAATAGCTGCATATGGAATATTTAATGAAATAAAGGATGCAATCACAAAGATGCACAGATAACAGGACTATCAGGAAGGAACAGGCCGATTTGAAAAAAAATGCAACCTCCAGAAATTAAAATTATATTTTTTTAATTAAAAGATGATTTCCTCTGGATGAATAAAGCAGATTAGAAAGTACAGAAAAGAGAATGAGTAGCCTAAAAGACAGAGATAATGAAATTACCCAAAGGGCAGCAAAGACGAAAGAAAACAGAAAATGTAGGAAAGACATTACATCAGGAGGTTAAACACTGATCTAATCAGAGTCTTGAAGGACAGAAAAGAGAATGAAGGAAAAGCAGTATTTAAAGATATAATGGCTATGAATTTTCCAAAATGGGTTCCAGTATATTCAAGCATAATAAATAAAAAGAAATTCACATCTAGACACATCATAGTGAAACTAAACATCAACAGGAAGATCTTAAAAGCAGCCAGAGAAAGTTCAAATCCTCTACAAAGCAATGACAATCAGAAAGACAGGTTTCTCCACAAAAACAATAGTGGCCAGAAGATGGGAGAAAATAGCTGTCAATTAAAAATTGTGCACCCTGCAAAGTTATCTTTCAGAATGAGGATGACATAAAAACACTACATATAAAAACATAGCTTACACCAAGAGACTTGAATTTAAGGAGCTTTTAAAGTTCTTAAGGAAAAGAAAAATGACCCCAAAAGGAAATCTAAGATGCAAAAGTATACGATGAATAAATAAAATGGTAAACATAGAGGTAAATCTAAATATTGTCCATAAAATAATAAAGATGTTTAACTTGTGAATTTTTTAAAGGACAGAACTAAAATAATGAATAACAGCATACAAGGCAGCACGAGGTCAATGATTATTTAACCATGTTTGAGAGGAGGATTAAGATAGTTAACTTTTTTAACTTTTAAAGTTTTTAAACCTCAATGTAGACGGTAAAATTTCAAGGGAAAACCACTAAAATAATATAGTATGTAAATTCCAAACAGTAGGAAAAAAGTGGAATACAAACACAGGAATAAAAAACTCAATCTAAAAGAAAAAACAAGATGGGGAAAAAAGAAACAGAAATGCAGGACAAACATAAATTACTGGTTCCAATAGCACAACCACATCCAAATATATCAGTAATCACAATAAATACAAATGAACTAAACTTGCCAGTTAAACGACAGATACTGCAAATTAAATAGATTTTTTTAAAAATCCAAACATCCCTAACATGAAAGTAAGAGAACAAAATCAGATATGCCTGGCATATGGTAACCAAAGAACTGGTACAGTTATATTAGTATTAATATTAGATAAGATAGATTTTAAGACAAAACAAGAAATTAAGGAAGAAAACCCACATGATCATCCCCATAAATGCAAAAAACGATAGGAAAAAGTTCAATCTCCAATTACAAGGAAAAAAAAAAACCTCTTAGCAAAATAGAAATAGAAGGAAACTACCTTAATTGAAATATGGTATCTAAAACACACACATGCATATGCATGCACATATACACCACACCAATCCTAAATGTGAAATCTGAAAATGTTCAAAAATTTTCTATTAAAATCATCAAAACAAGAATGTCCACAATCTTTACTTCCATTCAATAGCTGTAATGAAAACATAGTAGAGTATAGGGCAAGTATAGTAATAAAAGAAAAATAAATAAAAACTCCAAGAATTGGGAGGAATACAATGTCTATATAAAACACAGAAAATATTCTACAGAAAAGAAAGGGATTTTAGGTAATGTACTAGACTACACACTAACAAAGTTAGAAAATGAAACTTTTAAGCAACAAAGCATCCACCATAGCATTTTCCCTTCTTGTTCTGCAGCCCTACCCTGATGCCTTGGCTGCTACCATGAGTAATTTTTCACTAACCAGTTTCCCTTTGAAACCCCTGACCGCCTATCATACACAACCAATTGTTCCCCAATTATTCTCACATCTCCCCCATTCACAGGCTAATTCTCCAAAGAGAAAGTATACAATTTAGGGATGAAAACCATTGCAGTTAGTTGCTTTAAATAGCGATTTTTTCTTTCTAATGCACTGGGAGAGATTTTTGGATATTTATTTTGTAATTTTGCCATTTCACTGATTCCATCAATGTGAATGTATTATGTATTATGTCCCCCCAAATGCCATTATCTTTGACGTAATCTTGTATGGGCAGACCTATCAGTGTTAATTAGATTGTAATTCTTTTAGTGTTTCCGTGGAGATGCGCCCCACCCAACTGTGGATGATGACTGATGAGATATTTCCACGGAGGCGTGGCCCCACCCATTCAGGGTGGGCGGTGATTAGTGGAGCCATATAAATGAGCTGACCAACAGAAGGAACTCAGTGCAGCTGAGTGACATTTTAAAGAGGAGCTACAGCCAAGAGGGACACTTTGAAGATGGCCGTTGAAAGCAGACTCTTGCTCTGGAGAAGTTAAGAGAGGACAAACACCCCAAGAGCAACTGAGTGACATTTTTGAGGAACTGCAGCCTAGAGAGGAGCATCCTGGGAGAAAGCCATTTTGAAACCAGAACTTTGGAGCAGACGCCAGCCATGTGCCTTCCCAGCTAACAGAGGTTTTCTGGATGCCACTGGCCATCCTCCAGTGAAGGTACCCAATCGCTGATGTGTTACCATGCATGCTTTATGGCCTTAAGACTGTAACTGTGTAACCAAATACACCCCCTTTTATAAAAGCCAATCCATTTCTGGTGCTTTGCATTCCGGCAGCATTAGCAAACTAGAACAATCAATTTTATGAATTTTTCGGTTAACCATTTTGAGTGTTACAGATATCGTGAAGGATCATTTTCTCTAAGTGCTTCTCATTTCTTTTCTTGACTGAATGCACTGACCAGAATGTCCTGAAATACGTGGGTAGGCAATTGTGCCCTGTTCTTGTCTTACTGCATAGATCAGAAGTTACTGAAACAAGTAATCAGGCAATATGTACATTTTTGTCTTAAATTCAGCACCTCTAAGTATTTTATCCTTCAGTATGATGTTGGCTCTTGGTTTTAGAAAGATATTCTTCATTTTAAAAGGAAGTATTCATTTCTAATTTATTAAGAGTGTTGATTAAAAATAGATGTATAGATGTTGATTAGGAGAATATTTTATAAGAACTCACTATTTTTGCAACTCTTCTGACAAATCTAAAATGTTTCAAAATAAGTTTAATGAAAATAGATATTAACTTTTATGAAATGTCTTTTCAGCCTCCACTGAAGTGATCACATGAGTTTTGAATACACTTTTGTTTTTAGCCTTTGTTTTAATATAATTTATTTAATTGGAAATTTATATAACCTTATTTTTTACTGCGATAATACATGTGTAACATAAAATTTACCATTTTAACCATTTTAATTTTATAATTCATCAGCATTAATTACATCCACAATGTTTTGCTACATTACCATCATTCATTACCAAAATTTTTTCATCACCCAAAACAGAAACTCTTTACCCATTAAGTAATAACTACTCATGCCCTGCCTCCCTGCAACTTCTGGTAATCTCTAATCTACATTCTGTCTCTATACATTTGCTCATTCTAGATATTTCTCATAAGTAGAATCATACAATGTTTGTCTCTGTGTCTGGCTTCTTTCGCTTAGCATAACGTTTTCAAGGCTCATCCATGTGTGTAGCATGTCTCAGAACTCTATTCACTTTTATGGCTGAATAACATTCCATGGTAAGGATATACCACATTTTGTTTATCCATTCATTTGTTAATGGGCACTTGGATTTTTTCCACCTTACAGCTATTGTGAATAATGTTACTATGAATATCAGTGTACACGTATCTGTTTGAGTCCCTGCTTTCAATTCTTTTGAGTATATACATAACTAGGAGTGACACTGCTGGGTCACATGGTAATTCTATGTTTACATTTCTGAGGAACCACTAAACTGCCTGCACCATTTACATTCCCTTATAAGCCAAGCACGAGGGTTTCAATTTCTCCACATCCTCTCCAACATTCATAATTTTCCATTTTTTTAATTACAGCCATCCTAATGGATATGAAGTAGGAGCTTATCATCATTTTGATTTCCATTTCCCTAATGATTAATGGTGTAAGCATCTTGCTTACTGGCCATTGCATATCTTCTTGGGAGAAATGTCAAGTCTTCTGCCCATTTTTAAACTGGGTTGTTGTCTTTTTGTTGGACACACTTTTATATCCTACAGTTAAAGCATACAATTTTCCTGCTGGTCTCCCCACATCCATTTTCATTTACTTCTAATCCATTCTTCCTCTACTCAATATAATGATCTTCTTTAAAAGCGTAAATGAAATTCCCTTTGTATTCCTGGTTAAAATCCCTAAATGGACTCCCATTGCATTCAAGATAAAAATCCATTAATACTTAATGGGGCTAAAGGTCTTATATGATATAGCTCAGCTCACCTCCCAGTGTCCTTCACACTCTTCTCCTCACTCCCTCTGCTCCTGCCACTAGTCATCTTCCCATTTCTCCAAGGGCCATATCTTTCTTCCCTCAGAGCATTCACCCATGCTGTCCCCACTGCACAGAAACGTCTTCTCTACTCTCAGCCTAGCTCACTTGGATCTGTCCTTTCAGATCTCAGCGTGAAAGTGTCTGTCCTTCAGCGAAGACTTCCCTCCCCCACCAATCTATGCCTAGTCCCGTCACTCTGCCCCATCGCATACCCCTACCTACTCTTTCTCACTTCGTACTTATGTACTTATTTGTGGGACTGTTAAAATCCACACACTCACTTGACTATATGCTCCCTGAGAGCCAGAACCACATCAGTGTCTTTGCTGCTGGCTCCTTGGTGCCTGGTACAAATGCCGGGTACAAAAACGGACATTTATTAACACCGCGTGACCTTGGGCAAGTCACTCAACCTCTCAGACCTTCCGTTTCACAGAGTTCTGCTAAAGATTAAATGAGCTAACATACATAAAGCCCTTTAAAGCTGGTCCTGCATCCAGAAAGCACTAAGAGGAGGCTCCCTGATAGCCCTAATGCAGCCACCCAAATCGGTCACCAGTGCCCCCGGGGAACCTTCTATGAATCTCAGGTTGCATTCGATAGGGGCAGTGAGAGAGAAGGGCCACCTCAATCATGCAGCAAGTTGAGTGCACGAAAAACGATGAAGGATTTATTAGTTCTTGCACCTTTCTGACACTGCCTGACCAGTTCCATGCCCCTCCTTCTCCATCTTCTCACTGGTCCAAAATCACATGAAACAGAACCGCACAGAAAAGAGCATTCACACAGCCCAGCCCACTACACTTTTTCATTCAACAGATATATTAAGCACCTACTAAGTACCAGGCACTATTCTAGGAGCCAGGAATACAGCAGTGGAAAAAAATAAAAAGATGAAAACATTCCTACTTTTATCTCATGGACCCTGTACGGAAGACGGCAGGAGGCAATCATTGCTAACAGTTGTCCAACCCTATGACACAGATGTTGCCGTTATGACCGTTTTTCAAAGGCGGGAAACCAAGGTCCATAGAGGGTCTCTCACTTGCGCAGGGTCTCACAGCCAGTGAGCAACAAAAATCTGAGCCCAAAGTTGTGCTTCTAACCACTACACTACTCTGCCCCTCTCAGAAATTTAAGAACATGCTAAATCTTCCACAAGGGGCATCAACTTTCAGGACTTTTTTTAAAGCAGGGGGTGTGGTGGTTGGAAACACTGGGTAGGAAATGTCAAATATTCACCAGGAAATCAAAGGCGAGATATCCACTGAAGCCATTCAACTGAGGCTGCCAGGAACAATTTCTCCTCAAAGGATTCTGAGGGCAGCTAAAATCTAGAAGGGAAAGGCAGAAGGTGAAAGGGGAACGTCCAAACCACTGTCAGAGGGATTCTCACTGGGGCTGATGGGTTTTATCCTGGACCCAGCACCTGAACTTCCTCTTCCAGCCTCTGCGGCAGCTAACTGGCTCCCTCTCTCCCTGGCTCTTCCACACCCACTTTAATCCGCCTTCTCACACCCAGCATTAGCTTTATTGCTTGATCACCTTTCCCTAGCATGGGATCCCAAGCCTCCCAGACTGGCAGGAAACCAAAACACCCAGCAGGAGTGTAACAGCCACCCAGTCACAGCATCTCGGGTTTCTTTTCAAGCATTCTGGGGAGAGAAAATGCAAACGGGCTGGGCAATTAGGCCCAGGCACTCAGGCAAGAGCAAGCTGAAAGGATATAGGGACAATGAGATCGTGCTGCCACAGAGGGCTCTAGAGAAATGTACACATTTTCAAAATGAAAACTGCTCGCTAGCTGGCTCTACCTAGAATTAATTACACTAACTTGAAAGGGTCAAACATACCAATGATGCCACCAAAAGCAAGATTAAAATCTCAACGGTTCCTCCAACACATGCTCCCAAGCCTCTAGGCAACAGGATCCACGGTGGCCAAGACATCAGGTCAAAAAACAAAACCACTGGAGGTCACTCGGGTCCTCCCGGGTGGCCTTGTGGGCACATGTTGTGCTCTCTGGGGAACACACAATCCCAGACAGAGAACAGTGTGGGCAGAAATCTCAGCAACAACCTTGACTCTCTACAAACTCACAGGCAACCTGAATCAAAATCATTCCTCTCTGGGTCCAATTTGTCAAAATCAGTGCCTCTGGAAAACAGCTGGTGTTCTGCCACTGAGCTCAAATAAAGTGGAATTTCCCCAATTTTGAGGAAGGAGGGTGCCAGTGAATGGACAGAATTCTGTTTTAAGGTTTTCTACAAATGATTTTTCTTAAACCAGAGGCAGCTACAAAAACCTGTCTATAAGCTTCACTTGAACACAAAACAAACCCATTAGCAACCAAAGAACAGGGAAATAAAAGTATTTACGTCACAGGACTCTTAGGAGGATTTAAAAAATCGTTAGTTATAAAATGCTTTAGAACAGTGCATGGCATACAGCAAGCACAATATAAACGTAGGTCAAATGACATAAATTAAAGAAATATCCTTAAATAAAAAAAGAAATCACCCTTAAATAAAAATCCTACTCTTGCCTACATAGACAGCTTGTTTTTTCAGGAACACGTGATTGTGATTGTATTCTACATACACATGAGTTGCTTCCTACTGTTAAGAGTGGCAAGGTGACATTAAACTTATCTACATGTCAAAGAGCATGTGGCATTCCACAAGAAAACATCTTAACTTGACCACATGACACCAACTCAACAAATCTGATGATCACTCATCTCAACAAACAAGATTAAGTCCTAGTGAGGGGGACAAAGTTTAATAAATATCAACTGAATTCCAAACATCAGCTGTGATATTTTCCAGGTCTGGTTTGAAATCTCCATCATATCTTCTCTAGAAAAAATATCTAAGATTTCTTAGCAAGGCAGTCAAACATTTCCTGCCAAAGCCTATCTATCATTTGATTAACTGTTCTGACTATTCTCATCACCTCAAAGAAGGGAATAACAGGGGAAAGAAACTAATGAAAACATTTGTGTTCTCCCACAGATGGAAAAGTTCCAGCCTGTATTTCGAGCACCAATCCCCACTGTTCAACCACACTAATCCACTCTCCTATGAAAGCAACATGAGTTTGGGGGGTGTCCCCCTAAGCTGTTTTAGATTTCACAAAGGGCACGGACGTCAGTGTCCTCAAAGACGTAGATATCTAAGGGTGAGCCCTCCATTCCTGTAGACTGTAGAATCTGTGCCACTCCAATCTACCAATCAAGAGCAAAACTAAACACTGTACTCCACAATAAGGGAACCAAAGAGCTAATCCCTTTTTACTTAGTTCTTCAAATTTTGCATACTCTTTCCACAACCACCTTTTTTTTTCCCCATGAAATACATATGACCCAACCATTCCTGCCATGCCCAGTCATAACCGACCTGTCTTTCCTCAGCACTTTCACCAGCAGACTGACAGAGCAGAGAAAGTGGGAAGTCATTTGGCTTCCCATTATTGTTATCATCAGTTTCATGACTAGCTCTGCCAACTAAACTGGGAAACTCCTCTGCGGCCATGTCACTCGATTAAGCATCCCTCTGGCACAGTATCAAATCATGACATAGGAGTTTAATGCATGTTCCCTGGTGGGCCAAGGTAAAAAATCAGTAAACACAAATGTGTCCCTTCATAATTATTGTCCTTATTTATCATTGCCAGCATATAAAGTTCTTCAAAGCCAAGACTATTCTCCACAACCAGGGATATTTGTGAGTACTCCATGAATATTTCTGAGACTTTAACACAGCAAGGGAAAGTTTAAGATCATCAATCCAGCATCTTACCCTGTGTACTTATTCCTGATCAAAGACCAGCCAGTTAGCAAAATAATCAATATTCAGTCCTTCAGGAGCATATCCCTTGATCTGGGGGTCACCCTGACCTTCTAGCTCATCTACCCCACTGGCCACTCCTCTTCTCTGAGCAGAAAGAAACAGTCAGAACCAAACCTGCCACACATGGTGGCCCACTAGCAGATTTAGTCAAGTTTTAGGGTAAAAAGAGCCTACACCTAATGGCTAAAATGATGTTTTACATCATCCATGGCTAACGGAGAACTCAAGTAAAACTTGACTTTGAAAAACCATCACTGAAGTCATTCAGGACAATCTGCCTGCCATTCCCACTGAAGACGTTATTTTGAGAGAACTTTTATGGTCTGGGGAGGAAACTATTTCTCCAGCCCTCTGGAGAAGCAGTAAAATTGCAGAGGTCACACTGCTTTATGCAAGACCATACCTCCCCTACCCCCCACCTCACAAAGGTCTGTGATCAGAGAATAAAACCAATGGTTTTAAGTATCTGCTGTATGCTAAGGCCCCATGGTATCCAAAAAAACAAAAAAACAAAAAAAAAAAAACTTTACATCTGAACAGCATTCACAAGCTACTAACACACTCATCTATCTCATTTGATCTCAAAAATAGGGCAGATCTTCTTTACTCCATTTTACAGATGTGAAAAGTAAGGCTGGTAGATTTAAGGGACTCTCCCCACTATCTCACAGATAATCTGTAGCAGGGCCAGGACTAGGGCCAGATAACTGACTCTTAGTTTATAGTTTACTTCATTAAAATATGATGTTTCCCACACTTGCTGTTCATATTTACCGTCACTGTTCTGGATGCTGGGGACACGGCAGCAAGAAAAACAGATCAAAATTTTTGCCCTGGTGGAGCTGGCACTGTAGTGGCGGATGGGGGGGAGATTACACACATATAAACAAATGGGTGAGGCGTCAATACATGCCTTTGGAAAAAGAGAAACAGCCACTATGGGGAGTTCTGACAGGTTAGCGAGAGAAAGCCTGTCTGTAAGGTCAATTTGAGCAGGTACCTAAAGGAAATATATACGTGAAGTGTGCCAACTGAAGGAAATTATGCTCCTGGCAATAAATGCAAAATCTGAGGTGGGGCAGGGCTCTGCGTGTTGGAGAGCAGCAGAAGAGAGGCCAGATTAGCAGGGGCAGAATGCACAAGGGGAAGTGATGGCCCCTGACCTTAGAGAGGTGGCCAGGGCCAGATCACACAGGGGCTTGAAGATGGTGGTAAGGACTGGGGGGTCTTCTTCAAATGAGAAGGGAGGCCTCGGAGGGCTCTGAGCAAACGGGCCACCAGAAGATCATTCTAAGACCATTCTAGAATGATGCTCAAATAGGCAGGAAGGAGAAGCAGGGAGGTCCATTGGGAGCTTACTGCAATAATCCAGGAAGAAATTTATGTCTAGATTTAATATAGGTCAAATTAGAAGACTTGACTTTTTTATTTTTTCCAGCACAAGGAAAAGAGCCACCCTTCTCCTCCATCTGCATTCTGGCAACTGTTCTGCTACCAGCTAATTTAGAGGTAAGGTGCCCAGCCTGGGATGATGTGGTTTTATGTGAGACACGGATTTACCACGCAAATGGTCTACTGCTATCAGCTGAAGCTCACTGGTGAGGCTGAGATTAAAGAAACTACTAGAAGGTCAAACACTGGAATTTCAGGAAGAAAAGGCGTTGACTTCAGTTTCCTATTACTTCAGGATGTTTGCTCACCTTTAAACAAACATTCTGCAATTCTTTGGGTTATGGCATCAATTCCCTGACATAATGCTCCATTTCCATAGGCCAGGATATTTTTTAAATACCGGGAGGATATTGATCTATAGATGATGGCAGCACTTTCAGGCAAAGAAATGGAAAGAAAGGAGCGGCTCACCTGGGGCATTGCAAGTAGAATTGTTTTATTTGGCTTTCACTAACCAATGATTCACCAGTAACCGACAGGAAGCCTTGAAATCACTTTGGCACCAGATTCTTCAGAGAGAGAAGCCTGGTCTACGGCACTCTTAAAGATGTAACTGGAGGTCACAGGAGAGAAATTGCATTTAGCTTAGAAAGAGGTGCCTTAAAAGAATAAGATGGTAAAACAGAGCTAGCATTCATCAAGATTCTTAATGACTGTATTAATTCCTTTTCCTTTCTACACACTTAGCTCCAGGGAACCTACCTAGAGGTTAATGAAAAAGCAAGTCACTTGCCAGCTTACATCACCTTCTGGGACAGCCAGCCTTCTGGGACAGCCAGCCTTGGCCCCCAAGTGGTCTCTCAAAGCTACTCTTCTATAACCAATCTCCTTTCTACTGAACCATAAAGGCAAAAAGTCATTTTATCACCAAGACCTACCGTTTCTAAATAGTGGTCTCCACTAAAAGAGATACATTGGCATTCAACCAGAATACCAACTTGATTTGGTTTCTGTTCTTCTGAATTGTGTTTTGTGAGGCTGTTTTTTAAGACACCTGGGGAATTAGTACTGAGAAAGAGAACTAGCATAACAGGAAAATAAAAGATTCCATTAACTCTATGACTCTTGTGACTAATGAAAGGTATTGCTGGTGCAGCTCAAGGTTTTTAAATTTTTAAAAAAAGGACTAAATCGCCTCCTCTCCGCAAATTATTTCGTTAGCAAAAAAATGCAAATTAACATTTCTCCAGTGACTCACCAATTCAGCAGAGCCACTTTGGCACCACAGCAATTTCACTTCCCTCCATCTCCAATCAAAGGAGTGCACTGTGACTTAACAGAAAACCCTTCAGCATCCACAGCTTTTCTTTCCAGGTGAAACAAATGCTATTTTGCAGCTGGTGAACCTCACATCAATCAACTTCAATTGCGCCCCCCCCACCCAGTGGCAGCTTTGAAAGCAACTACCTAACACCTTTTTTGTTTTGTTTTGTTTTGTTTTGTTTTAAATGTGACACGTTGAAGACACTGAAATGCAGAAAACATTCATTCATCAAGAACACCAGGAAGCTGGGTGCCCTGAAGTGAAAGACAGCTGCTTCGCATCCTGGCCCTGCAGCCCTTACACAGGAGGGACACAGGCTTCAATAAGGAACAACATGCTTGCAGAATTCACAGGAAAGAATCCAGAAATTCTTTTGCATTGTATTTCTTGGTAAATAGAATATACTGCAAATCAAAGGTAGTAGAGAAATACTGCTCAGGCTTCCATTACAAAATACAACCAACAGCCCTCACTTTCTTCAGCTGAATCCATAAGTCTCCCAAGCCTTACAAATATTTATAGCACGCTTAAATCACCTTCCCAATAAACCACTTCATGAATTAAAGGGCCCCTACTAACTTTAGTCAAATCGTTATATAACCCAGTAGACTCTCTTCTCAAGCATGGTCCAGAATAAAATGTTCTCCTTCATCAGAGGTCTGACACACCTGAGCTGTTACTCTGATGCTTTTCATCACAATGAAAAGGTGTTTCAGGACACCAAGCAGGGTCCCGTATCAAATGCGATGCCCACACGGTACTCAGCGAAGGCCAGCCCCTGTCTGAGGTGGAAATGTAAGGGCACACAGAGCTGGGGATGCTCTGAGCTTAGGGTTGAGGCTCTCAAAAAGGAGTTGGCAAACTTCTGAAAAGACACAGATAATAAATATTTTAGGCTCTGTGTGCCATACAGTCTCTGCAACAGCTACTCAACTTGACTGATACAGCGCGAAAGCAGCCATAGACAATAGTAAATGACTGGGTGTAACTGTGTTTCAATAAAACTTTATTTACAAAAACAGGTGGTGGGCTGAATTTGGCACATAATCTCAAAATCACTGTTGGAGCAGACGGGAGAGATGTTCTGAGTCTTTTAATCATCTTTTCCAGGGCAGCAATTGCAGGCCTTTTGGTGACATTCTCATATACCCTTGGGGGAATGGCAAACACCATTAGGCTTGGGGTAATACTGCAAAGTGACCTCAAGCAGGGAATATACAAATGTTAGTCCATCTCCTTTAGTAAATACAGCCATGTTACAGAAGTGTCGACTTTGGTTGGCAGGCCTTGCTGATGAACAATTAGTACAGGCAGGTGCTGAAGGGTCAGGTCCTGTTGGGGAATTTTTCCTCTACCTCTTCCAAGCAAGCCAGCACTGATTAAAAATGATCAAAATTTAAGGAAGAGCTGGTTAGTTATCGAGAAGTTCCACATGGCAGAAACAAGCAGTGTTTTCTAAATTCTGAGAATAAAATGGAAATCTTAAGGATCTTTAAAAGGATCCTTTTTATAGGCCCAAAATAAAGTTCATCATATCTACAGTTTCTTTATTGAAGCCTTTAAGTATTTTGAACATGCCTCTCCTTTGATGCCCACAAAACAGTTTTACTACAATGAAACTGCTCAATACAGCTGTCACAGAATGACAGAATTCCAGCACTGAAAGGGACCTCAGCAGACACACTACCCAGCAGCTCTCAACCTTCCTCCACCGCATGCACGATGGAGGGTGCCACGAGACCCACTACTCCCATGGTTAGCTCACTCCATTTCCTTCTCTGCTAGGCAGAGTATTTCAGAAAATAAAGAAGAGTGGCATAATTATATGAAAAATTTGAATCTTGTGACTCTTGTCTAGTTTTTTTAAGTAACAAAAACTTACTTACCTTATTATTTGTCTTCTCTTACACGCACACACACACACACACACAACAGCATGAGAGAGAGCTGATGCATAATTCAATTTAACTAGAATGTCTACAGTAACATATGGGGTTGACATATCCTAGGCTCTCTGCTTTTAATTCATTCCAAGTAGATGACAGGACTTTAACAGCAGCCACGGAGTCCATGCAGGCCTTGTAAACGAATCGAAAGGTGGACACGGCCTCATGCATACTCATTTTATAAACACAAACAAAGCAGTTCAACTTCTCTGTGCACAGATTAATTCAAGCTACCTTAGACTACATTCTAGATTAGAAAAACTTAGAACAACTGACTAGACAAGGTGAATATAACACAATATGTATACATATAACTCTCAAATAAAGATTTTAGTTATTCACAAGAAGCATTTATTAGTACCTAACTATGCAATAATTCCACGCCCCTGTTTTGACATCTCTCTACCCACTAAAATCCAGAAGAATAGCAGGATTCCCATTTTCTTGGAAAACCAAGAACTAAGCAAAGACTTCTAACAGTTTCTCTCTTTTATTGTTAAGCCAGTCCTAAACCAAGCCCTGCTCTCTCCCAAGAACAGTACTTCCCAAAGTGTTCTTTATGTTCATTGTTGTCGGTGAATTAAAGGGTGCTATGTCAGTTAAGTTGAGAGACCAGGGATAAATTGAGTTGAGCACGGACTCCTCTACTAGAATGCTGTGTGCATTGTGAAGCTCCACTGGGATTCAGCAACAGGCAGAGTTTCCCTGACTTATTAACCACAGCACTCCTTTTGGTAGCATATCTCATGGGATTAGTGTTCCATAGAATCCACTTTGGGAAAATGTCACAGCCAATCCAGTTCCAAGATGGGACTCTGATTTCCCAGTGGGTGGGATTATCCGAGTCTGAGGTTCTGGTCTTTGGTATCAAACTTTTCTAATATTCTAGAATGAGGCAATCTAAACAGAAAGATTATTAGGATCCACTAGACCCACTACAGCTGCACAGTACAATACTGTAGCCACTTGGCTACATGTGGCTATTTACATTTAAATTAATTAAAATTAAATAAAATGAAAAATTCAGTTCCTCAGCCATGCTTGCCACATTTCAAGAGCTCAGTGGTGTTACCGGCTCCTGTATTAGACAGCGTCACTACACACCACTTCCATCATTGCAGAAGGTTCTGATGGGCAGTGAAGGAGAATATAAACTCCCTATGATGAGCGATGCATCTGTTGTGTTTTCTACTGTATCCCCAGGTGCATCCAGCATGAGGTTTTGAACACAACAGGTGTTCAACAAATAGCTATTGAGTGGTACAGTGAACAAGTCTCACCCCTGCTCTGCAGTTTCCTGGAGTTGATCTAACTCCACCTCCCCTCCCCCAACTCGTCTCCTCATATTCTCTCTGACCAACCAAGGAACATTCAGTATTTCCTCGGCATGGATCCAGCGCTGTTACTAGAGGTCAACAATTAATGCAAAATAAGTATTTATTTCTTCTCACCGACACTGATCAAGTTCTGTCAAAAAGGGCTAAAACACTCAAACATGGATCAGTGATTTGGGTTCAACTCAGATCTATATTCTAGAACATTTCAAAATAAGTCAACAGGCAAAAACCAACGTACATATTTTATACAGCATCCTACTCACATATTTCCCAATTCTCAAAGTAACCATACAAAGTTGCTTCTAAGTTTGTCTTTCTGACTGAGTGGATTTATAGATGTAGAGTGAGCAGCCAGCCCACCCACTGCCTCCAAAACCAGAGGGGTCAAGTGTAACAGCAGTTTTGTTATGATACCTTTGTTCTCAGGAGCGGAGCAGAAGTGGCTTATCCTACAACCTCTTTATACACCAAACCTCCCCTTGAATTGAATCAGTCTTTTACCCCCACCCTCCAAAATGAGCACTTTCCACAGTCCCCATAGCTCATCACTGTGTTCATCAGTGTAATAAAAACGTAAATACTTCCTCCACTTAATACTCTTCAAGGCTGAAGTGGACACTTTCACAATCACCTTTTCCCCTCAACGTAAAAGCTCTATAAATCTGTGATTAATTGCTTCTCGGGCACCTGTTAATCTTCCTCACTCCTTCCAATTAACAAAATCAAAATCACTGGGTTTTCAGGTTCTTCCCAAAAAGCTCAATTGTGCTGATTCATCTACCTGACCCTTTCCAAACAATGGCCACTTCTCTCTCCTTTTGCATCTTGATTTTAACTGTTCTGTTTAATAAATGTTTTGACTGTAAGCCTCAACTGCTATTTAAAAAATCACAGACTAAATACACGTTGTTAAATATATCTTTTACTCTAATATTTAGACTTTGGAACATCTTTTTTAAGCCTTTCCAAAAGCATTTATTCTAAATAATGTAGGGCTGTGTCTCCTTGCATTAACTTACTTCATCTGTGCATATCAATAATGTAACTCCAGGATGGAGGGCAACAGGACCCTGGAGAATAACAGAAGACAAAGTCGGCGCCACTGCAGCCTACACGATGGGTTCAGCTCCCCACTGGTACAGATCATGGGCAGCTACATGATACAGTTATAGCAAACACGTGCAGTGAAACCAAGGACCCTAAACCTACGGGCCCTCTTGAAATTCAAGAGCCTAAATCCCCGTGGGATTTTAAGCAGATGAGGAAGTAATTCAGTGAAAAGCTATCAAGCTATTAACGAAATGATTTTCTGTTATTTGGTGAAAAAAGAAAAAGACTAGCTTTGCTTATTGATGGTAGAGAAAAAAAATAAATTCAAGAGCCCCTGCTAATTTAAGGAGGGGTGGTTAGGACATCTGGCTGCAGAAAAGTGCAACATATGCAAGTAGCTAACTCCCAGCTGAAAGTCATAAACTCAAAATCCCTACCCACCAGCAAGCTTTGCTTATAATCAGACTAACAGCTGTTTAGATTTGAATCACCTCGAAAGGTACAACCAAATCCAATATGCTGGTCAGAATCAATCAATATGTCAAAACCTATGACCTTGACTGGCCTAAGGCGGCTCTTTCTCTCTAGGGTCCAGGAGAACCACTGCAGCCCCTAAAAGATATACAAATAAGTATGAAAATAATAAAGAAACACATTTAAAGCCAATATCGTAAATATTTGTGTTAGTTTTGAGAAGAGGTGAAGTAAGCTCCATGTTACTTTACAGATACTTTGTTAAGATGTTTGAAAACATTTGGGAAAATCTGTTCTCCTAAATGGATACATCTGATTTATTTCATTTCAAGAGCTGCTGCTGTACTGATGACGACTGCTTCTTAGATTTGTTAGTCTGCCTTAGCTGAGGTGCTTGAGAGAAACAGATATTTTAAATTTATGATTATATTTTTAATGTTAGGGGATTCTGGTTAAATTTGTAAATGGTGCTAAATGCCTTAGGAACTTCAATTTGTTCAATTTAGAAGTTAAGTGAATGTTAATCAACAAGTAAGTGAAACCATTTTTAACATGAAAATTATCAGTTTATAAATAATATCTACAAGTTATGCTTCAGGCTTAAGAAACACCAGGTTTTTAATTTACAATTTTAATAAATTCAATAATAATTGAAAAAGAAAACTAACTGAATGGTTCTTTCCGAGTATAAAAGACCTCCACAGTTATTTAAAACACACTGACAATTCAGTTAACTCATATCCTGTTATTTTAAACCTTCTCTTTTGGCTTTAAAAAATAGTAACAATGACAAAGTTAAAAGGCAGCAAGATAAATCCCCTGAAAAACGACAAAATCCCTTTTAGAAACACGCTGAAGTTGTCATTCATCTACAGCATTGGGAATGGAAAATCACCTGGGAAATGAAAAGGGTTAAATGAGATGGTAAGGTGGGCACCACTGGCACTACTGTGATTAAACAGGAACCAAATGAAAGTACAAGCAAGTCACTGGCCCTACTGCCTCCACGTACGTGGCCAAACCCATAGGACCACGGAAGCAAAGTCAATATGTGCAGCAGACCAAGCAAGACCATGGCAACAGGGGCACACACTCCCCATTTCAACACACCATGTGGAATGCAGACCCTCTGCTGCAGCAAAATCATCTAATTCTCCCAGAAATTTTTGAACACTGAATTTCTTGCATATCCAGATTTTTAAATGAAAAGCATTTAATTTTTGAATCATGGCAACTAATGATTAAAAATACTTGCACAGGCAAAAAAAATCATGTGCATGGGCCACATGTGGCCCATCCAAGCCCGATTTCTGGCTTCTGGTTTACCGGACAAAGTCAAACTCCAGCATGAGACCTTCACAGCCTAGATCCTGCCTACCCACCACCCACCCCACCCCCATCCCCATCCCCATCCCCATCCCCATCCCCATCCCCAGTCACACCCTACACCAAACATCCTGCATCTCCTGGAGACAATTCCATTCACAAGCTCTGTGGCTTGGCTCATACTGCATCTTCTTCCCAAATGCCCTGTCCTGCCCACCTGGCAAGATCACCTCCTTCACAGACCATGTCTTCATGTCCCCAAGTAGATTCAACCACTCCCTCCTTCACCTCTTACCCATACTTCCATCAGAGCCCTCATAATACTTCAGTAATTATGTAATGAAGCCTGGCATATCAAATACACTTAGAATAGCACTTGGCAGGGGAAAACCCAAACTAAACACAGATGACTTCAGTAGGACTCCTCCACTGCAAATAACAGAAACCAATTTGAACTAGCTTGAGCAAATAAAGAGGGAACTCACTGAAGAGGCTCAGGGCATCACACAGAAGCGAACGGAGGTAGCCAGGCCTCAGGAAGGGCCTGGAAGCAAAGACAGGAAATCCAACCAACAGAGAGGACGTGTTCTCTCCATCTGATTCTCATCTCTGTTTCTCCAGAGACGAGCAGGCTGCCCCAGCTATTGAAGTGGCACCTTCTAGACTTCCATGAACATGCCCACCCTGATTGGTTGTCTTTCCAATTCAAAATTCCCAAGAGAGGATCTACTTGTCCCTTCCTGTCCAATCACATCACCAATGGGACATATATGGCTACCAAGAGTCCATGGGAGGCAGTTCACGGAAAAGGAGAATGGCTTTCAGAAAGTGTCTCCAAAACTGTTTTCTAAGTAAGTGGCAATCAGTGTTCTAGTCTACGGAAAACAAGGAGGTGCAACACAGGCAGGGTAGGTCTATCCACCAAACTAGGCTGCTCAGAAAGTCTGGAATAAATGCACTTTATTTGAATATAATGGCACATATTATGGCACATGGAGGTACTGTCAAAGTAATGTAATTTAGCTATTGTAATTATTCTCTACTTTACTCCAAAGAGAAATCCAACTTCCTATATCTCCAAGAAGAGCAGAATAGTATCTGTGAGCTCTGAATAGTCAGCCATTTTCAATGGAGACTCACTTAAGAGATTCAAATATAAAGAATTTTTAAGAGTAGAAGCTGGAGAAGGCAAAACTATAGAGACAGTAAAAAGATAAGTAGTTGCTACAGGTTCAGATGGTACAGAGGAAGGATAAATATATGACACACGGAATTTTTTTAGAACAATGAAACTATTCTTTATGATACTGTATTGGTGGATACTTGACATTATACATTAGTCAAAACCCATAGAAGTGTATAACACAAAGATGAATTTTGATGTCTGCAAATTTTAAAAAATCATTTAGGAAGGTGGGGGACCCCAGGATGCAAGGTGTATGACAATGAGAGAATCCAACTGTATTACAAATGTATGAAACAACCTCGCTAAGGGAGTAGGGGAAAAAGTTCTGACCTAAGTAATTCTGGAAATGAATGGAATTTGTAATAATAAAGGCAAAAGGAACTGCACATAAGCACTGTACTCCACTGATAAAGTTGTTTCCCTTGGGGATATAGGTTAACAATTTTGACATTGCTCTACATATACACTGGAATTGAACAATTAAGTAAACAGATGGCAGAGATGGGAGCTTCTCACAGTTGGAATGGGAATTTACACATAAGCAAGGGGAGGAAGATAAAATCATCTATGTGGTAATGAATTACAGTAGGAGACAGTGTGAACTCATATTTAACTTCATATAGATATAGATGGTTACAGATAGAAATATTTATAGATATGTGTATATGAATGGGTTAGTACACACACATATTTCTTTGCTCTATCAGCTGAGTGGGCCTAAAAATAAACAACCCCCAGTAGCCACATGCACACCTAGTGCCCAGATCTTCATTTCTAATACCATTCTCCAAAGAAGGAACCAGCTTCACACCAGCCTTGAGAAATGGCTGATTCTAGGACTGGGGCAGTAAAGATATAAGATGACCCTGGAGCATCTTGTAGTGCCAGAAAGTACGGAAGGGTTCAAACAACAGCAACAACACAAAAACCCACAATGATAGGAGTATGTCAAAGGACACAGGAGCCAAGTAAAAGAGTTCTTAATGGCCAAAGCTTGAATAATTTGAGCAACAAAATAAACTAGTATTGGATCATAACCGAAAGGATAACATAAATATCCATGAGCCCATACAGTTTTTTTTTTTTATCATCATTTTATTGAGATATATTCACATACCACGCAGTCATACAAAACAAATTGTACTTTCGATTGTTTACAGTACCATTACATAGTTGTACATTCATCACCTAAATCAATCCCTGACACCTTCATTAGCACACACACAAAAATAACAAGAATAATAATTAGAGTGAAAAAGAGCAATTGAAGTAAAAAAGAACACTAGGTACCTTTGTCTGTTTGTTTGCTTCCCCTACTTTTCTACACATCCATCCATAAACTAGACAAAGTGGAGTTTGGTCCTTATGGCATTCCCAATCAAACTGTCACCCCTCATAAGCTACATTTTTATACAACTGTCTCGAGATTTATGGGTTCTGGGTTGTAGTTTAATAGTTTCAGGTATCCACCACCAGCTACCCCAATTCTTTAGAACCTAAAAAAGGTTGTCTAAAGTGTGCGTAAGAGTGCCCACCAGAGTGATCTCTCGGCTCGTTTTGGAATCTCTCTGCCACTGAAGCTTATTTCATTTCCTTTCACATCCCCCTTTTGGTCAAGAAGATGTTCTCCATCCCACGATGCCGGGTCTACATTCCTCCCCGGGAGTCATATTCCACGTTGCCAGGGAGATTCACTTCCCTGGGTGTCTGATCCCACGTAGGGGGGAGGGCAGTGATTTCACCTTTCAAGTTGGCTTAGCCAGAGAGAGAGGGCCACATCTGAGCAACAAAGAGGCATTCAGGAGGAGACTCTTAGGCACAAATACAGGGAGGCCTAGCCTCTCCTTTGCAGCAACCGTCTTCCCAAGGGTAAAACTTATGGTAGAGGGCTCAACCCATCAAACCACCAGTCCCCTATGTCTGTGGTCATGTTAGCGATCATGGAGGTGGGGTAGGCGAATACCCCTGCATTCTCCACAGGCTCCTCAAGGGGGCACTACATCTTTTTTTTTTTTTTCCTTGTCTTTTTTCTTTTTTTTTTTTTTTTTTTAACTTTCCCTTCTTTTTTCAAATCAACTGTATGAAAAAAAAAGTTAAAAAGAAAACAAACATACAATAAAAGAACATTTCAAAGAGACCATAGCAAGGGAGTAAGAAAAAGACAACTAACCTAAGATAACTGCTTAACTTCCAACATGTTCCTACTTTACCCCAAGAAAGTTACATAATATAGCAACATTTCAGTGAACTTGTTCCTACTACATCCATCAGAAATTAACAGACCATAGTCATTTCTGGGCATCCCCAGAACGTTAAATAGCTTATCTGTTCTTCTTGGATTATTGTTCCCCCTTCCTTAATTGCTCTCTACTGCTAGTTCCCCTACATTCTACATTATAAACCATTTGTTTTACATTTTTCAAAGTTCACATTAGTGGTAGCATATAATATTTCTCTTTTTGTGCCTGGCTTATTTCGCTCAGCATTATGTCTTCAAGGTTCATCCATGTTGTCATATGGTTCACCAGATCGTTCCTTCTTACTGCCGCGTAGTATTCCATCGTGTGTATATACCACATTTTATTTATCCACTCATCTGTTGAAGGACATTTGGGTTGTTTCCATCTCTTGGCAATTGTGAATAATGCTGCTATGAACATTGGCGTGCAGATATCTGTTCGTGTCATTGCTTTCCGATCTTCCGGGTATATACCGAGAAGTGCAATCGCTGGATCGAATGGTAGCTCTATATCTAGTTTTCTAAGGAACTGCCAGACTGACTTCCAGAGTGGCTGAACCATTATACAGTCCCACCAACAATGGATAAGAGTTCCAATTTCTCCACATCCCCTCCAGCATTTGTAGTTTCCTGTTTGTTTAATGGCAGCCATTCTAACCGGTGTTAGATGGTATCTCATTGTGGTCTTAATTTGCATCTCTCTAATAGCTAGTGAAGCTGAACATTTTTTCATGTGTTTCTTGGCCATTTGTATTTCCTCTTCAGAGAACTGTCTTTTCATATCTTTTGCCCATTTTATAATTGGGCTGTCTGTACTATTGTCATTGAGTTGTAGGATTTCTTTGTATATGCAAGATATCAGTCTTTTGTCAGATACATGGTTTCCAAAATTTTTTCCCATTGAGTTGGCTGCCTCTTTACCTTTTTGAGAAATTCCTTTGAGGTGCAGAAACTTCTAAGCTTGAGGAGTTCCCATTTATCTATTTTCTCTTTTGTTGCTTGTGCTTTGGGTGTAAAGTCTAGGAAGTGGCCTCCTAATACAAGGTCTTGAAGATGTTTTCCTACATTATCTTCTAGGAGTTTTATGGTACTTTCTTTTATATTGAGATCTTTGGTCCATTTTGAGTTAATTTTTGTGTAGGGGGTGAGGTAGGGGTCCTCTTTCATTCTTTTGGATATGGATATCCAACTCTCCCAGCCCCATTTGTTGAAAAGACCATTATGGCTCAGTTCGGTGACTTTGGGGGCCTTATCAAAGATCAGTCGGCCATAGATCTGAGGGTCTATCTCTGAATTCTCAATTCGATTCCATTGATCTATATGTCTATCTTTGTGCCAGTACCATGCTGTTTTGGCAACTGTGGCTTTATAATAAGCTTCAAAGTCAGGGAGTGTAAGTCCTCCCACTTCGTTTTTCTTTTTTAGAGTGTCTTTAGCAATTCGAGGCATCTTCCCTTTCCAAATAAATTTGATAACTAGTTTTTCCAAGTCTGCAAAGTAGGTTGTTGGAATTTTGATTGGGATTGCATTGAATCTGTAGATGAGTTTGGGTAGAATTGACATCTTAATGACATTTAGCCTTCCTATCCATGAACATGGAATATTTTTCCATCTTTTAAGGTCCCCTTCTATTTCTTGTAGTAGAGTTATGTAGTTTTCTTTGTATAGGTCTTTTACATCTTTGGTTAAGTTGATTCCTAGGTACTTGATTTTTTTAGTTGCTATTGAAAATGGTATCTTTTTCTTGAGTGTCTCTTCAGTTTGTTCATTTCTAGCATATAGAAACATTACTGACTTATGTGCATTAATCTTGTATCCCGCTACTTTGCTAAATTTGTTTATTAGCTCTAGTAGGTGTATCGTTGATTTCTCAGGGTTTTCTAGATATAAGATCATATCATCTGCAAACAATGACAGTTTTACTTCTTCTTTTCCAATTTGGATGCCTTTTATTTCTTTGTCTTGCCGGATTGCCCTGGCTAGCACTTCCAGCACAATGTTGAATAACAGTGGTGACAGCGGGCATCCTTGTCTTGTTCCTGATCTTAGAGGGAAGGCTTTCAGTCTCTCACCATTGAGTATTATGCTGGCTGTGGGTTTTTCATATATGCTCTTTATCATGTTGAGGAAGTTTCCTTCAATTCCTACCTTTTGAAGTGTTTTTATCAAAAACGGATGTTGGATTTTGTCAAATGCTTTTTCAGCATCTATTGAGATGATCAATTGATTTTTCCCTTTCGAGTTTTTAATGTGTTGTAATACATTGATTGTTTTTCTTATGTTGAACCATCCTTGCATGCCTGGAATGAACCCCACTTGGTCATGGTGTATGATTTTTTTAATGTGTCTTTGGATTCGATTTGCAAGTATTTTGTTGAGGATTTTTGCATCTATATTCATTAGGGAGATTGGCCGGTAGTTTTCCTTTTTTGTAGCATCTTTGCCTGGTTTTGGTATTAGATTGATGTTAGCTTCATAAAATGAGTTAGGTAGTGTTCCATTTTTTTCAATGTTTTGAAAGAGTTTGAGTAAGATTGGTGTCAGTTCTTTCTGGAAAGTTTGGTAGAATTCCCCTGTGAAGCCATCTGGCCCTGGGCATTTATTTGTGGGAAGATTTTTGATGACTGATTGGATCTCTTTGCTTGTGATGGGTTGGTTGAGGTCTTCTATTTCTTCTCTGGTCAGTCTAGGTTGTTCATATGTTTCCAGGAAATTGTCCATTTCTTCTACATTATCCAGTTTGTTGCCATACAGTTGTTCATAATATCCTCTTATAATTTTTTTAATTTCTTCAGGATCTGCAGTTATGTCACCTTTTTCATTCATTATTTTGTTTATATGGGTCTTCTCTCTTTTTGATTTTGTCAGTCTAGCTAGGGGCTTGTCAATCTTGTTGATCTTCTCAAAGAACCAACTTTTGGTGATATTTATCCTTTCTATTGTTTTTTTGTTCTCTATGTCATTTATTTCTGCTTTAATCCTTGTTATTTCTTTTCTTGTACTTGGTTTAGGATTGGTTTGCTGTTCATTTTCTAGCTTCTTCAGTTGATCCATTAGTTCTTTGATTTTGGCTCTTTCTTCCTTTTTAATATATGCGTTTAGTGCTATAAATTTCCCCCTTAGCACTGCTTTTGCTGCATCCCATAGGTTTTGGTATGTTGTGTTCTCATTTTCATTCGTCTCTATATATTTAGAAATTTCTCTTGCTATTTCTTTTTTAACCCACTGATTGTTTAGGAGTGTGTTGTTTACCCTCCAGGTATTTGTGAATTTTCTAAGTCTCTGATGGTTATTGACTTCTAATTGTATTCCATTGTGGTCAGAGAATGTGCTTTGAATAATTTCAATCTTTTTAAATTTATTGAGGCTTGTTTTATGTCCCAGCATATGATCTATTCTGGAGAAAGTTCCGTGAGCACTAGAAAAGTATGTGTATCCTGGTGATTTGGGATGTAATGTCCTGTAGATGTCTGTTAAATCTAATTCATTTATCAGATTGTTTAGGTTTTCAATTTCCTTATTGGTCTTCTGTCTGGTTGATCTATCTATAGGAGAGAGTGATGTGTTGAAGTCTCCCACGATTATTGTGGAAACATCAATTGCTTCCTTTAGTTTTGCCAATGTTTCTCTCATGTATTTTGTGGCACCTTGATTGGGTGCATAGACATTTACGATTGTTATTTCTTCTTGCTGAATTGCCCCTTTTATTAGTATGTAGTGGCCTTCTTTGTCTCTCAAAACCTCCCTGCATTTGAAGTCTATTTTATCTGAGATTAATATTGCTACACCTGCTTTCTTTTGGCTGTAGCTTGCATGAAATATTTTTTTCCATCCTTTCACTTTCAGTTTCTTTGTGTCCCTGTGTCTAAGATGAGTCTCTTGTATGCAACATATTGATGGTTCATTTTTTTTTGATCCATTCTGTGAATCTATATCTTTTAATTGGGGAGTTTAATCCATTTACATTCAACGTTAAAACCGTGAAGGCATTTCTTGAATCGGCCATCTTATCCTTTGGATTATGTTTGCCATATTTTTCCCTCTCTCTATTAATATCCTTTATTGTACCCATACCGAATCTCTTTAGTACTGAACCTTTCTCCAAGTCTCTCTGTCCTGTCTTTGTTTCTCTGTCTGTAGGGCTCCCTTTAGTATCTCCAGTAGGGCAGGTCTCTTGTTAGCAAATTCTCTCAGCATTTGTTTGTCTGTGAAAAATTTAAGCTCTCCCTCAAATTTGAAGGAGAGCTTTGCTGGATAAAGTATTCTTGGCTGGAAATTCCTCTCACTCAGAATTTTAAATATATCGTGCCACTGCCTTCTCGCCTCCATGGTGGCTGCTGAGTAGTCACTACTTAGTCTTATGCTGTTTCCTTTGTATGTGGTGAATTGCTTTTCTCTTGCTGCTTTCAGAACTTGCTCCTTCTCTTCTATGTTTGACAGTGTGATCAGTATATGTCTCGGAGTGGGTTTTTTTGGATTTATTCTATTTGGAGTTCGCTGAGCATTTATGATTTGTGTATTTATGTTGTTTAGAAGATTTGGGAAGTTTTCCCCAACAATTTCTTTGAATACTCTTCCTAGACCTTTACCCTTTTCTTCCCCTTCTGGGACACCAATGAGTCTTATATTCGGACGTTTCATATTATCTATCATATCCCTGAGGTCCATTTCGAGTTTTTCAATTTTTTTCCCCATTCTTTGTTTTATGCTTTCATTTTCCATTCTGTCATCTTCCAGGTCACTGATTCGTTGTTCAACTTCCTCTAGTCTTGTACTATGAGTGTCCAGAATCTTTTTAATTTGGTCAACAGTTTCTTTAATTTCCATAAGATCATCCATTTTTTTATTTAGTCTTGCAATGTCTTCTTTATGCTCTTCTAGGGTCTTCTTGATTTCCTTCATATCCCGTACTATGGTCTCATTGTTCATCTTTAGTTCTTTGAGTAGCTGCTCTAGGTGTGTCTCTTCTGGTCTTTTGATTTGGGTGCTTGGGCTTGGGTTATCCATATCGTCTGGTTTTTTCATATGCTTTATAATTTTCTGTTGTTTTTGGCCTCGTGGCATTTGCTGACCTTGATAGGGTTCTTTTAGGGTTTGTAGACCAGTTGAAGTCCTTATCTCTAATTTATCAGATCTACAGCTTCGTGGAGTACACTTTCTCTAACTAACCAGCAGGTGGCGTCCACGAGCCACCTGTTCTCCACAAGCCAGATCTCCCCTGCTTAGCCTTTTTGGTGAGTGGGGGAGTGAGTCTTGTGGGGCCCAATTGGTGTCCCAAGCTTGCGTGTGTAGTTGGTGTTGCCTGCCCTGTATGTGGGGCGTGTTTCTGGGCAGTCGGGGAGGGGGGGTGGCCCTAACAATCAAATCTCCCTGATGATCCTAGAGTTTTAAAGCTACTGCAATAGTCTAATCCTTCAGTTCAGTCCTGCCACAGTTTGTCTCTGCCACTGACCCACAAGTCTTTGGTATTGGCGTATGGCTCCTGAGACTTGCAAGTGGGCCCCTCTTCCAGGCTGTGCACCCCGGGTCCTCTGTTGAGGGATGACTGTGCTATGTCACAGGTGAGTGCCGTCCCCCCAGGGCAGTTCTGGGCTGCTGGGTTGTGTTGGGAGGCTCCCAGTCTGCTCAAATGATGGCTGAATGGGGCTCTGTTAATTCACACTGCTCCCCCTTCCCAGCTCTGGGACATTCAGCTGAGGTTGCAGGGAAGGCTAATGTCCACGCCCAGTTTTGTGGTGTGTGCCTGTTATTTGAAGCACTTCCGTCACACTGGGTTGTCTGGGGCAGCTCTGGGCTATGGGGCTGGCGATGGGCAGGAGTGTTTCCTGTCCACCAGGATGGTGGCTGTGAGCGGACACCCCCCTTTTCTTGGGAAGTTGTGTTGTTTAGTGAATTTTCTCAGCCACTGGATTATTGCCTTTTGTCTCAGAGCTCTCTTAGTTCTGCTCTTGACTTGACGTGTCCAAATTTCAATTCTTTGAAGCTTTCTGTACTGAGCTTCTTAGAGTAATTGTTTTAGAAAAAGCAAAAAGGATTTAAAAAAAAAAAAAAAAAAAAAAAAAACGGCCCTCCTCAGAGATCTAATGGGTTATTAAAATGCTAATAGACAAAGCAACCAGGGCCATTAAGGAAAGGTGCACAGGGCAGAGAGATCAGCCTTGCTTCGGGATTTGCATATGCGCCTCAAGGCCTGATCTCCGCCCTTCCCCTTTCTGTGTTCACCAGAACTCCAAAAATCCTCTGCTTTTATTTTGGAGTTTTTCGTGTTGTTTTTTTTCTATGTCTGTCTCCTCTCTGCTGGGCTGGCTGCTCTCAGAGTCTCTGGTGTCTGGCCTCAGTCTATCTATGGTTGGAGTTTGAATCAGTAGAATGAGTTTCCGATAAGAGCAGCCACTGCAATTCTCCCTTCTCCTTCCTGGAGCTGACAGCCCCTCCTCCCCCGGGACTGAGCCTGGCAGGGAGGGGCGCGGGTCCCCTGGCCGCAAAAACTTACAGATTTCGCTGATCTCAGCAGTTCCACGTTTTCATGAGTGTTGTATGAAGTATGCCCAAAGACAGATTGCTCTGTGGTGTCCAGTCCACGCAGTTCCTGGCTTTTTACCTACTTTCCTGGAGGAGTAACTAAAACATACAGCTCACCAGTCTGCCATCTTGCCCCGCCTCTCGAGCCCATACAGTTTTAAACAAATAATTGAATAAATTAATAAGCGAGGGAGGACAGACAAATCTCCCATACCCAAGAATTCCAAATAAATTAGGTAGATACTCCACCCTAAAGGAGCAGGAGCTTATCTACGTGTGGGCTGAGCAGAGTCACTTCCTTCCAAAATGTAACATATGGAAAGGGAGAAAAAGAAGAGTAACTTCACAGTGGAGAAACATAATAAATACTATCTTAGCCATATCATAGAGCTATGTGAGGCAGGACGGAATAGGAACTCAAGGCTGTGGTCCCTGGTCTTTTATTCCATTTTGAAAAGAGTTAATGCAAAGCTGTGAACTTCAGCTGCAAACTTCATGGGACAAAATTTCCCCTAAAGTTCCAAAGCCTCCCCAAACCATCAAAGCTTGTAAAATCATGGGGCAAAGCAAATTCTTAGTTAATGACAGAAAGCATGGGATCATAAAGGTTGTTAAACATCTGCCCAAAGACAAATTTTAGATATGTGATGGCAGGTCACAAATTCTGATAGTTATCTCCTCCTAGAACAAAAAAGACACCTGGTATTCAAAGGTCAAGATAAGAAAATCCTGTAAAACTCCCCATATAACAAGCTAACCCACTGCCACTCAGTGCATGCTTATCCCTTAAACACATCCGTGATCTCTTTAACGTGTACTTTTCCTCTCTTTCTTTATCAAACTTTACTAGTTATTCCTACTGGCCCCTCTCATCTCTCAGTTCTTTCCACAGCAAATCCTGAACCTGGAACGGAGTTCTGCCTGGCACTGTTGCCAGCACAGCAGTGGTTACACAGGTAACTTCCCAATAATGTAATAAAAATGGCACTTTACCTCCATGATTTCCCTCCCCCAAACCATAACTCCAATCTAATGGGAAAAACACCATACAAATACCAATAGAGAGGTATCTTACAACATGCCTGACAAATACTCCTCAAAACTATGAAGGTCATAAAAAACATGGAAAGTCTGAGAAACTGTCACAGCCCAAAGGAGCTTGAGGAGACATGACAACTAAGTGTCATGTGGGATCCTGGAACAGAAAAAGGACATTAGGAAAAAAAAACTAAGGAAATCTGAGTAAACTATGGACTTCAGCTAATAAGAATGTATCCATATCATTCATTAGTTATAACAAATGTATCATACTCATGTAAGATGTTAATAATAGAGGAAACTGGGGGTGGGGGAAGGATAAGAGAGTATATATGGGAACTACCTGCTCATTTTAAACTATTCTAAAAATAAAGTCTATTAATTATTACTATTATTATAATTATTATTATTATTATTATTTAAGTAGAAGGAAAGAGAAGAAAAGCAGGACAAGGATTTGTGGTTCAGTTTTCAGATGGTGCTAAATGATCTGGTCTCTCAACTGGCTTCTTGTGTGGCTCTGTCTTGCTGAGGTAGAATTCAGCCCTGCATACACATCTGGCAAAAGCTCCTTGACTCAAAGATGTGGCCACTACCATTCAGCAACAAGAACATTCCAGAGCACAAAACAGAAGTTATTTTTAAGTGATGCCAGGAATTTCCATAAAATTTTCAAGCAGCTGATGCAAGAGTTTCACAGGGCATAAAAATCACTTTGGAGCTTTAAAAAAGAAGCAACCAAAAGACAAAGGAGAACTCTTACTTGAACACATTACAAAAAAAGAACAAGGGGCAAGGTTTCAGACCATAAAAGACTAAAAAAGCAATCTTCACTTAGCTGAATCAGCCTCCTAGGGTAACCACTTTCCTTTTATTGAAGACTCTGAACGCAAGCCGCCAAATCCTATAAAAGCTGCATTATCCAGAGCGCTGGGGGAAAGGGGGGCTAAACCACAGATTCTGGCTAATTAACACTGTCCCGGGTGCTCACCTTACTGTCCCTGGCTCTCTCTACAAAATTCAGATTTCTACCCAAACACCACGTGCAGCTTGACGTTCATCAGAGAGCAAGTGTAACTTTGAAAGGCAATAAACTAACAAACATGGTCATTAAAATGACAAGAGGCCAGAGAATTACAAAGAAATGCACTAGTCCATCCAAAAAACCTCTTTCTTTTTGTATTTTTAAAAGCTCAAAATATTCTCAAATATACAAATTAAATATAAAATAGCACTTTCCTTTAAAAAAAAATCTTAAAATTGTGAAATATTTTTGTGCTTTATGGCTTTGACTCTGGAGTTGAAAATGAAAAATTGCCAGACATGCTCAAAGGCTAGCAAGGCAGCGATGCGGCAGGTACACGGCCGCCCAGAGGGGAGACAGCCTCGCCACACAGCCCACTGGCGATGCTAGTTGGTGCCACCTGGGCAGCTCTCCCTGTGAGGTCAGTGACAGATCCCATGAGTAAATTCACTACTTCCTGAAAGACAGAAAAGTCAAGTCTTAAGAGTTTTATTCCTCTCTTAGGTAAAATCCTGGGCAACACAATTTCTACTGTAAGATCGAGAACTCAAACCCAATTTAGAATAAATACATGTAACCAAAACACCAAAATTTAGTCCACTGCTAAAACTATCTTAACTAGATATGAGAAATACTTGAATGATTTTAAGAGGAAAGGTAACGAATTTGGTTGACTCGGGGGGTTGGCAAACTTTTTCTCTAAAGGTCCAGATAGTAATTTTAGGCATTGATGAACGACTGTGCCTGTGTTCCAATAAAACTTCATTTACAAAAACAAGCAACACGCTAGATTTGGCCCTCAGGATGTACTTTGCCAACCTATGAATCTGATAAACTCCATCTTTTTAATTAAAACAGCAGTCATCATTCAAATTTAAGTAACAGTGCAAAACCTCATTCATTCATAACTCAAGAAGAAAGTCAACATGAATACCCTAGAAGTCTTCACACATTTCCTTAAAGACACTCATTTAAAATAACACATTTGTCAACAGTACCTGGACATAACCAAAGAAAACCCAGCCACAGAGAGCTTCTCCAGGGAGAAACTGTTTTCTCTAAGAGGAAGCATTTGGGAGAAGCACAAATCGTATGGATTAGAATGGAACTTTTAAAGAACCTGAAAAGCTTATTTCCTCTTTTGTTCTCTTCTTAACATACTCCCTTGCCTGGATGTCCAAAACAAGTCCAAACTTCCTAATAAGGCATATAAGACCTTCCAAGACCCTCCACAACTGGTCCCAACCTCATCTTCAGCCATCCTCCACATCCCTTCCCATCCCCAAACTACACTCCGATAACATCATAAGAGGACTCACTGCACCTCAAAACATCATCACCCACATACTTTCCAGTCTCTGGGGCCTTACCAGGGTGACCATATAATTTATTGTTTGAACCAGGGCATTCTAGAGAGTGAAAAGAGTGCTATTAATAATTACACTGGAACAAGTGTAGCCCAAGGCAGACCATAATATAAAGTCATTTAGCCTTTATTTATGATGATTTCTCTATTGTGAAAGCCCTTGCTATCCTACTCTGGTGAACTCCTAATCATCCTTCAAGGCCCATGTCAAATGTCCCCCTCCTTTTCTGTGCTTTTGTTGATTTCTTTCTGGCAGAAGAAGTGACCAACCACTCCCTCATCTTTATATCTAGTAGAGCCTCTATTGTATAGTATTATATTTAACTGTTCTCATGTATGATTCCTTTAAAGACAGGCATGCTTCCTCTGCACACTTGGCTTTGCGCTGGTGTTGACTTAATGTTTGCGCTTAAGAAATGATTACTCATTTTCTTACAATAACAAACTATATATTTGGTCTCAAAGCCATTCTTTGAACAGCCTAGACCAGTGGTTCTGAACTGGGGGTGATTTTTTCCACCCCAGGGGATAAATGACAATATCTGGAGACATTTATGGTAATCACACAGGGGGAGGTGCGACTGACATCTAATGGCCAGGGATGCTGCTAAACATCCTGTCATGCACAGGACAGCCCCCCACCAACAAAGAATTATCCAGCCCAAAATGTCAGTAGTGCTGAAATGGAGAAATGCTGACATACACTTCAAATTTCAGCTCACTTCCTCTTGAAATCACTGCCAATTTGGAATTTCAGAAATAAAACCTCATGAAAATTTCAAACACATATGCTACAAACATATATAGAAAGCCAACATACTCATATTTTTTTATTACTGAAAGACAAATAAAAATGGCAAACACTTATTGTAGAGATTCATTAATTGGTCTGAAAAGGAGTATGGACACACAAGGCTACCCAGAGTGCTTTGAAAGTTATTCTCATGTAAACCCTCACGTAGAGTTGATTCATCTAACATAAGAAAGCTAGAGAACATATACACCAAAAAAAGTAATCATAGAAGTGGAAATTCCTTGACCATATACAAAAACAAAGTTGAAGTAGAAGCTACCAACTCTGGAGCCTTCCTGAGTCACCGGCATTTGGGATCTAAATGAGATTAAATTGTATTCATTACAAAAGTTGGATGTGAAACTTTCTCAACTACCATGAGAACCAAATGGCATTATTAGATGCAAAACAAACTTCAGAATATTTACAGGATTATTTTCAACCAAATAATCTTATAAAATGAATTTTTAAAGAAAAGCCCACCATCAACTGCTGAATTGCTTCCATTAGAACAGATCTTTTAAGCTCCCATTAACACGGATCTGCATTCTTCATCCTTCACTCTTTAAATTTTCCACATAATTGAGTCTAATAAAACATACTACACATCTCTCTGTATTCATAAACAGAACAGAATACGTCAAATTTACGTTTCTTGGATGTCCACGGTCATCTAAACTATTTTGAATATTGTATTACACTTCACAGCATGTTGAAAAGGGACAGAATGCTTGCCTCTTCACTACATGGTCCCAAATGGTCATAGTTTTGGTGATCCCATTTGCTGCTATTTTTCAGTGTCACCCATTAAGCCACAACTATCATTCCTGCTTGCAGTGTATCTGCCTTTGGCGGCTTCCCTGCATTTTTAGCCTCTTCTTATTTAGCTCTCCTAGAAATCTAGTACGAAGTAATTAACCACAAACACCTTAACGCATGGGTAAAGAGGCTGAGGGAATGAATGACTGAGAAGTTCTTCCATAAATAACAAGTAATAAGCTTTGTAACCTGTGAATTCTCACATCTCTGTAGGTTAATGGCTTGGAGTTTCTTCTCTCCCTCCCCACTAATCCACCCTTATATTCAGGAAAAGAGGGGTGGCATATAGATTAGGACTGAGAAGTTAAAAAAGCCCAAAAAGGATTGCTTCCAAAGACAAAATGAGGAATAAAAAGAGAGAGAAAATTAAAAGTGAGCCACAACCGGGAAACATAAGATCATTAAACTCCCAAGGGTTGATGTCTGGTTAGTTATTTACAACAATCACCATCTACTCCTTAAGCACAAATAACTGAGATTTGCAGATGTTATTTAAAATTCTACCCAAAATGAGCACTTAGGCCTTTACAAAATTTTAATTCAAGGTATTGATTTTTTAAAACAGGCAACCCATAACCAAAACATCCTGTCCATTTGGCAGCTATCTTAAAAGGCCAAAAAAAGCCCCTAATTGAGAGTTTCACGAATTGATTCATACATCAAGGTGACTTTTAAAAGTTTATCTGCATGCTTCAGACAATAGCTATTTTGTGTGTCATCCCTGACCAATATTCCACTCAATTCAGAAGACACAGCCTCTAGTATTTACCTTAGACCTACACAACTAAGAATGCATAGAATGCACATTTAACCTTAACTGGACTAGAAGTTTAACCTGATGCTTCCAAAGTTAGGAAGTTACAAAGGAAAAGAGAAATATAAAAATCACATTTGATAAAAGACCAAGTTGCACAACAGCATTACAGAGACATCTAACCCTAAATCATCTCATTCCTAGTCCTGTATTTCCTCCAGATCCAGCTAGGATTAAAAAAACAAAACAAAACAAAACAAAACAAAACAAAAACTTTCAGATGATAGCTCATACATCATTGCCATATACACTGAAAAGGCATCCGATAATACTCAACATCCATTCCATTCTTGAAAGAAAAAAAAAGGTAGAGATTGATACTGTCTTAACACCATAACATATATCTCAACATGAGAGGCAGCATTGTGCTTACAGAAATCAGGAACCAAATAAGAATGTCATCTATCACCAGCATCTTTCAAAATGGATCTGGAGACTCCAGCCAATGAAACTGCACAAGAAAAGAAATTTACTAATACAAAGCTAACTTAGAAAACAACATTGAATTGGTTTATCAGTTATAACAAATGTACCAAACTATGCAAGATATAAACAACGGGAAACTTTTGGAGGGCAGGGCATAGAGTTCGAACTCTTTGTACTTTTCTGTGCAATTTTTTCTGTAAACCTAAACCTGCTCTAAAAATAAACTTCATTTAAAAATTGAAAAATAGCCAATCATGAACTGTAGTTGAAGGAAAACACCTCATTCATGATGGATATAACATAAAAAGATAAAATATCTAACAACATCCTCAGAAAACTAGGTATCGAGTTACCGTATGATCCAGCAATTTCTCTTCTTGGTATATATGCAGAAGTTCTGAAAGCAGTGACACGAACAGATATTTGCTCACCGATGTTCACAGCAGCATTGCTCACAACTGCCAAGAGATGGAAACAATCCAAATGTCCTTCAACAGATGAGGGGATAAACAAAATGCAGTATATACACGATGGAATACTCTACAGCAGTAAGAAGGAAGGAAGTTGTGAAACATATGACAACATGGATGAACCCTGAAGACACAATGCTGAGTGAAATAAGCCAGACACAAAAGGAGAGATATTGCATGTTACCACTATTATGGACTCTGTGAAAAATGTAAAATCAGTGTCATAATGAGAATATAGGGGACCTAGAGATAGACAGAAGTTAGTGAATGGGGAATTATAATCTAATATATACAGATAAGATAATGAGGGTGAACTTAATGATATGGGAATGGTCAGGTGTGACTATGGTTTGTTAACGGGATTGTAAGTATCAGTGATGTATTGAAGGTGAACATGTTTGTAAATGGTTGTTTAAAGGCATGTAACCCACAGAGTAGCACCACAATCCTAAATAAATGTTAGCATGATACACTTAAAAGGTATGACATTGATGCAGAGGGCTAACAACAGAGTGGTATGGAAAAACTACCCATTGCATAAGATATTAATAGGAATATCTTACTAACACTACACTAATACTAGGGATGAATAATTAGCAGCTGATAAGAGCTCTGGGATGTATTATGATAATTGTTTAAAGTTGAGAGTGATAATGATTGTACAACTAAATGAAGACAGTGTAAGAAACTGACCATTTATCTTGGGATAGAATATATATTAAGTCAAGTTAGGAACCCATTACTTAATAAGTCAAGCCCTCAACTTAAGGCTTGCTCTTTTGAAATTTAGGGTTGTAAATAGGAGGCTGAGCCCTCCTATAAGTATGCCTAAGAGGCACATCCAGGGAGCTTCTTTCATTGCTCAGATGTGGCCTTTCTCTCTCTCTAAGCCCAACTCAGCAAATAAATTAATTAATCTCTCCCCCACAAGGGACACGACTCCCGGGGAATGCATCTCCCTGGCGATGTGGGACATGACTCCCAGGCATGAGTCCGGCCCTGACAGTGAGGGATTGAAAATGCCTACTTGACCAAAAGTGGGGAAAAAAGAAAGTTAACAAGCTGAGGTCACAGTGGCTGAGAGATCCCAAATAGAGTCGAGAGGCCATCCTGGAGGTTTCTCTTATGCAACTTGCTTCAGCTAGACATCCCAAATGGCCACTGTATGCCAAGCCCTTAAGAAAAATAGTCCCTAAATACCTAGGTCCCTACCTGAGAGTCTATAAAAGATGCACTCACTAAGTTTTATCTTTCAGAAACTTAAATCCACCAGAGTGTTCCTATGCCAGACAAGTCCTAAAACTCAGAGGCAACGGCCTCTTTAAGAACAACCAGATGCAGCCCCCTTCCCCATATTGTCAATACCCCCTTTCAACAGGAACAAGTTAGGGTGTTCACTGCCTAGACATCCCTGAAGATGGAGAAAGAGATTGAGAGGAAAGGGTAAGATTTAACAAAGGTCTATGAATGTGAAATATATATATTTTAGAAGCTGGGGTGTTGGAATAGCTGAAAGGAGGTAAATGACATGGGGGAACTGTAACCTATAACATCCTTTGAAATGTGCTCTGCAGCTACTTGTTGAATTGTCCTTTCAAAGTCTTCACCTTTCTGTATACACCTTATATTGCCTAATAATAAGGAAAGAACTGAAACTGTGGAACTGTAACACATAATAATTTTTTAAATTAACTATATAACTGTTGAGCTGTACATCAAAAGTGAACACCTATCTGTATGTATGTTATATTTTACAATAATAGAAATAGCTGAAGTTGTAGAACTGTGACCCATGACATTCTTTGAAATTTGCTAACTACTTGTTAAATCGTACTTTGAAAGTTATCACTGTTACATATATATGCTGAAGCTCACAATTAATAAAATGCATTTAAAATTAAAAAATGTCTAACAACAAACTTAAAAAGAAATACTCAAGATTTATTTGAAGAAAACTACAATACTCCAAGACATTACTAAAAAGGACTTGAATAAAAGAAAGGCATACTACGTTTTGGGAATAGATTTCACATCATAAAGATGTCAATTCTCACTAAGTAAATCTATAAACCCAACACTATTTCAATAAAATACTACAAAATCTTTTTTCTTGGTGGTGGTGGTGGTGGTGGGGTATGACACTGGAAAAACAGATTCTAGAATTAATATAGAAAACAAGCACAGAAGAACAGGAAAATTCTGAAAGTGAAAATAATGAATGGAGAGTAGAGCTACCCAATATTCAAAGACATCATAAAACCACAACTAAAACAGTGTGCAATCGATACATGAATAGTGAGTCAGAACATTGCAGAAGAGAAAATCCAATTACATGCAAGAATTTAGAATATCATAAAAGTGCATCTCAAATTAGTGTGGAAAACATGATTTATTCATTAAGTGGGATAATCAGGGAACCATCTAAAAAAATAATAAGTTGAATCTATATCTGCCATCCTAGATGAGGATAAATTCTAAGTAAATTAAAAATCTAAAGAAGAAAAAATAAAAGTACCCAAGGTATCTCACACAGTTTCTTATAACAAACCTGAAGTAGAGAGGGATTTTCTAACTGTAACATAAAGAATCTGACAAATCCAATAACACAGAAATTTAAAATTCTGCACAATAGAAACCCACCAAAAACAAAGTCAAAAACAAACCACAAAATGTGAAAAATACTTGCAACTCATATCACAAGGGACTAATTTCCCTAATATTTAAAGCTCCTATTAACTGACAAGAAAATACCAATAACCGAATAGAAAAAAAAACGGTCAAAGGTTTAGAAGACAGTTAGGCAATTTCTTACAAAGCTAAACATAGTTTTACCATAAGAATCAGGAATTACACTCCTAGGGATTTACCTAAATGAGCTGAAAACTTATGTCCACACAAAAACCTGCACACAAATGTTTTTGGCAGCTTTATTCTTAATTGTCAAAAATTGGAAGCAATCAAGATGTTCTTCAATAGATGAATGGGTAAGGAAACTGTGGAATGTCCATACAATGGAATATTATTTAGCAATAAAGAGAAATGATCAAGCCACAAAAAGACACGGAGGAACCTTAAATGCATATTGCTAAGTGAAAGAAGCCAGCCTTAAAAGGCTACCTACTGTAAGATTCCAACCATATGACATTCTAGAAAAGGAAAAACTACAGAGACAGTGAAAACGCCCCTGGTTGCCAGGGATTTAGAGGGATGAATAGGTGGAGTACAGGTCATTTTTAGGGCAGTAAAATTATTCTGTATGATACTGTAATGGTGGATACATGACATTATGCACTTGTCAAAGTCCCTAGAGCTGTACCACACAGAGTGAACCATAATGCAAACTATGGACTTTGGTTAATAATAATGTATCAAAATTGGTTCATCAAGTAACCACACTATGTACCACACTAATGCGAGATGCTAATAATAGGGGAAACAGGTGGTGAGGCGGAGGAAGTATACTGGATCTCTACTTTCTGTTCAATTTTTCTGAAAACCTAAAACTGCTCTAAAAAAAATCAAGTATATTACATTTTTTAAATGGTCAAGGGATATAAAAATAGTTAACAGATAAGGTAAATATATTTATGTATATATATATACATATGGTTTTTCTACATGTGAAAAAAGGTTCAACTTCATTCCCATTAAGATAAATGCAAATTAAAACTCAACTGAGTATGACTGCGTGGTATGTGAATATATCTCAATAAAATGAAGATTAAAAAAAAAAAAAAAAAAACTCAACTGAGAAATCATTTTCCCCTCTCAGATTCCAAGATGTCCCAAGTCTGATGGCACATCGTATCGATACACAATCCTATTTTGCTGGTGGAAGTGTACAGCCTTCAAGAGGGTCGATTAAGCAACACATATCAGAGTAAAAAATACATATACCCTCTGGCTCAGCTATTTTCATTCTCAACATTTACCCCCACAGAAATAGTTGCACATGTGGGAAACATGTATAGTTGATCCTCATCATTCGCAGAATGCGACATTGCTTACTCTCTAGTTTGTTCATAACTCCCAGATCAATATTCATGGTGCCTTACAGTCATTCACAGACATGTGGAGAGTGGCAGAAAATCTGAGTCATCCAACATATGTGTTTCCAGCTGTGGTTGAACAAGGCGATGCTCTGCCTCCTTCAGTTCTCGTACTATAAACAAGTATCCTTTTGCAGTACATTTAGTGCCACGTTTTACACGTTTTTTGAGATTTTTTCTAGGGGAGTTTGCTGTTTAAAATGTCCCCCAATTAGTGCTCAAGTCCTGTCTACTTTTTCCAATCACAAGAAGGCTGTTTTGCCTTACAGAGAAAATACACATGCTAGATAAAGTTTGTTCAGGCATGAGTTATTGTGCTGTTGGCCATGAGTTCAATGCCAATGAATCAACCCCTTATTTAATGAGCAGCAATTACCTACCTCCCAATGTCCCCGTTTCAGTTTGCTAAAGCTTCTAGAATGCAATATACCAGAAATGGGCTGGTTTTTAACAATGGGGATTTATTAACTTACAAGTTACAATTCTAAGGCAATAGCAAGAGGATATCTTCTCTGAAGAAAGGCTGCTGGCATCCAGATTTCCTCTGTCACATGAGAAGGCACATGGCAACATCTGCTGATCCTTCCCTCCTGGGTTCTGGTTCCAATGGCTCGCTCTCTCTCAGCTCCCTATGGGTCCTTCTTACTTCTCTGGACGTTTCTCATCTCTGTCCTCTTTCTGTGTGTTTCTGCCTTTTATCCTCTCATAAAGGGCTCCAGTAAAGGAATAAGACCCACCTTAAATTGGGTGGGTCACATCCCAGTTGAAACAACCTAACCAAAGTTCTCACCCACAATAGGTCTGCACCTGCAAAAATGGATTAAAAGAACATGTTTGTAGCTTATGAGGGGTGACAATGGGATTGGGAAAGCCATAAGGACCACACTCCACTTTGTCTAGTTTATGGATGGATGAGTAGAAAAACAGGGGAAGGAAACAAACAAACAGACAAAGGCACCCAGTGTTCTTTTTTACTTTAATTGTTCTTTTTCATTTTAATTATTATTCTTGTTATTTTTGTGTGTGTGCTAATGAAGGTGTCAGGGATTGATTTAGGTGAATTTACAACTATGTAATGGTACTGTGAAAAATCGAATGTACGATTTGTTTTGTATGACTGCGTGGTATGTGAATATATCTCAATAAAATGAAGATTAAAAAAAAAAAGAACATGCTGTTTTCTGGGGAGCGTAACAGTTCCAACCTAGCACACCCCCAATGCAATTTATGATTAAACATGTTTAAATTTATGTTCAGAGACTTTGTTTAAATGTTGCTCTAAAAGGTTCTGAAAGCAATGATACTGTTTCTAGATGGGTTAAATTAAGGGTGGTCTCTAAAAGGCTGGTACAACAAAGAATGTCCTAGGGAATACTTATATGCAAATGTAAATATGAAGCAAAAGACAAAGTGTCCTTAAACAGAAAGACACCTAAAAAAGGTTATTTATTGATGGCTTCTTGCAGAAGCCTAACCCTGTGTTTTCCCTAGGACAACGGCTCAGTATTCATTAATTCAGTGTTCTAAGTGACTTCATAGAACATAACAACTGCAAATAACAAGAATCAACTGCATGTACAAGGCACTACAATGTATTTGTTTGCAACAGCAAAATACTGAAACCAACGCAAAAAGACATCAATAGAAAAATTATAAACAAATTACAGTATATACATGCATATGATGGAAAACTATGTAGCTATAACAAATGGATGAGGAAAACTTTTATCTGCTGCTATGGAATGATGTTTTTAAAATATCGTTAAATGAAAACAAGCAACTGTTATTGGGTAGAATAAAAACATGGGAATAGAATACAAACAGTCACATATCTGCTTGTACAGGCATTAAATATCTCTGGAAGCATACACAAGAAATTTATAATATTGGTATTATTGGTGACTATCTTTCTGGAATAAAACTGTGAGAAAGAGGTAAGGAGGTAAGAAGGAAATAGTTCATGGCATATCTTTTTGGAGTACAACCCATGTGGATGTAGTATCTATCTACTCAAAAATGAATTCAAATTTAAATAATTTTAGTAGCACTCTAAACATTCCCCACACCCACTTCCAGCCACTTGTTATGTTCTGACAATTCCCACTCCAAAACTTCTCTTCTGTTTACCCATCTCCTTCCCAACTCTGTGTCCATAACCCAACCCCAATTCCTTGAGCAACTGTCAGGAGCCTCCTCACTGGTCTCTGCGTTCCCTGCTTCCCCAGACCTCTACCTGTTCGCCCCGCTAGATTCATCTCCCTTTAAGGAGATTAGCTTCGCCTGAATTTGATGAAGTCCCTCCTCTACACATCAGCAGGTCCTATACAATTTACTTCACTGATCTGGGTTTCTATTTCCCCATGATTTAAACTGTAATAAACACCTTATCTTCCTAAACCCACAGGAAAATCTATCAAGTGTTTTGCATCACATAGAATAAAAATAAATGCAATCTACTGTATTCTTCTCACTTTTTTTCCTATCTGAATGCAACTAAAGGACATTATATGCTCCCAATACCAAAAAGAGGCTATAAACATCATTTTAAAGATGTGTTTCAGTTCTTTTTACTTTCTCTCTCTCTTTTTGGTGTCAGCAAAAAAAGTAAAGAATCAAGTTTAACAGCTTTTATGAAAACAATTAAATATGTGAATTTTTAAAATAGTCATAACATTAAGATTTTTTAATCTGGATAAACAAAAATACATATTCTTCTTACAGTATTGTCACATTTTCACCAAAGGACAATCAACTTCTCTAACTTTTTAGGATGGTGGAAATATTCTGTGGTGTTTGTGGTGGTGGTTGCACAAACCATATACATTTGACAAAACTCATTGAACGATACACTTGAAGAGGGTGAATTTTATTTACCTCAATAAACCTGCTTTGTTTAAAAAAATAAACTTTTCCAAAGCCAGATATCCTTACTTTCCAACAAATATCGTATACTAGAAAAAGCACTCAATTCCAAACAACTCAAAACGTCAAATATTTTACTGCAAGTTGGGCAAAGGAGGAGTTACTCTGGTTTTACCCATGAGGAAGCTGAGGCCCAGATCAGTGAAATAAATTGCATAACTTCCGACACTGTTACTGTCAAGGCCATCAACAGATGGGGCAGGAATCGTGGGTTAGAGCCCCAGTTGTGCAATCATTTGGCTTCACAATGAGGCCTTGGAATGCGGCTGCAGAATGAGGAGGTTGAACTCATTTGTTAAGGTCCCCTTCGACGTTATTATTCTGATTTTATATACCACTACAGATTTGAAATATATTTTAAATGTCCTTCAAAGAATAAGAACTAAGTTTCTTTTATCAGAAAATTGAGCCTAACACTATATAAGGAAACCCTAGGAAAATCCAATTTACAGAAGGAGAACAATTACGAGCCATTCAACGAAATTACAAAAGGATTTCCAACTTTACAAAAAGTATTCACATTAAGAGTTTCCCTATGACATTTAGGTATTGGTTTACAGAACATTAATTTTGAGAGGAAAGACGATGAAGTATCAAGTGCCACAGTCAAGAATAAAATCATTCAAAAGAAACTAAACATCTCTGACATTATGATGGAAATAAATGTACATCTGGGTCAATTCACCTGCAACTTTTTAGAACAATCCTACTGTGTAAAAAGGCAAGGATAGGTTAATAACATAATCCAGTTTTTAAAAGCCTGGCATACATAAAGTGCCTTGGTAAGATGCCAGAAAAAAGTGATAAAGTTAAAAAAAAAAAAAAAAAAGGCAGCAACAGCAAGTGTCTCATATGAAAATAGAAGAAAAAGAACAAAATTCAAAATCATAATGCTACAGTCACAGAGAATCAGAAAAATTCATATTTGTAGGGGAAAAAAGGCCAAATAATTGAACATACATTTCTAATCATAATCTTTAAGGAAAGATTTCCCAAAGGCTCTTCCATGAAGATTTTTCCCCCTCTTTAGGATTTTTTTATTTATCCAGCATGATTTTTTTAATTATAGTAACATATATATATATGTATGTATGTTACATAAATTTTGCCACTTTAACCATTTTTAAGTGTACAATTCAGTGGCATCAATTACAATGTCCTGCTACCATCACCACCATCCAGTACCAAAATTTTTTCATCACCCAAAACAGAAACTCTATACTCATTAAGCAGTAACTCTCCAATCTGTAATTCTGTCTCCACAAATTCTGTCTATTTTGGATACTTCATACAAGCAGAATCATACAATATTTGTCCTTTTGTGTCTAGCTTCTTTAACTCAGCAAAAAGTTTTTAAGGTTTATCCATGTTGTAACATATCTCAGAACTTCATTTCTTTTAATGGTTGAATAGAATTCCATTGTATGTATATACCACATTTTGTTTAGCCATTCATCTGTTGATGGGCACTTGGGTTGTTTCTACTTTTTGGCTATTGTGAATAGTGCTGCTATGAACATTGGTGTAAAAGTATCTGTTTGAGTCCCTGCTTTCAATTCTTTTTGGTATATACCTAAGAGTGGAATTGCCAGGCCATATGGTAATCCCATGTTTAATGTTTTGAGTAACTGACAAACTATTTCCACAGCCCTTCCATGCAGTTAAGAGAGAAAAAAGTTTCCATGATAAAAGTAAGTTCAATTAACGTTATTATACCACGCTTGTAGGCGTTAGGGTTGTATTTGACTTTAGGTATAAGAACATGACTACAATGATTTAACCAAATAGGGGTTTATTTTTCTTGTAGAATAATTAGTCCAAAGAGAGAGACCAGTGATGGCAAAGAAACTTCACGATGTCATCAAAGTATGTCCTCAATTGTTCTTATCTGCAACTCTTTGCATGTGGCTTTGTTCTCCTGGTTGCAAGATGTATAGAGTTCCTTCAGGCGGGAGGAAGGCAGAGCTGGCAGAGGAGCAAGTCTATGTCAGCTCTGTTAGATCCTGTTTACCAGGAATGCAATAGCATTCCTGGAAGCCCATTCCACTACCCATTCCTTGCTGGGTCACCAACACGGAAGACTAGGAAAGTAAGAATTTTTAACTAGTACCATTCCCCCACCACCCCAGAACAAAACCAGGGTTCCATTAAAATAAAAGAGAAATTGGATGTTTAATGAGCAACTCACAAGATCCATCCCTATCTCTCAGAAATTCAAAATTCATACTTGATATTAAGGGCTCTGAAAAAACATGCATTAAATAAACTTATTTAATTTTTTTAAACACAGACAGTACTTCTCAAACATATTTGACTACAAAATTCTTTATTTTCTTTGAATGGCCTGTTGAAACAGCATTCAGGGGAACACATCGTGGGAAATGCTACTTTGGGAACTAAAAGAATAAAACAAATCTATTAAGAAAGAGTTACTCTGTTTTCATACTTGAAAAGTAAAGAAAATATCTGACATTTAAACAAAGGATTCTGGAAATAAAATTACTGATGAGCTAGCAACATTCTATAATCAGGATCTGACAACATTTTGCCTTTATATAAACTCACAATTCCAATGAGAAAAAGTCATAATTCCATTGAGAAAAATCTTTTCTCTTTCCCCTTTATGCCTTTATAAGTTGGGCCACACCTCAACTCTGGAACTGTATTTCTTTATGTAACTCCCCTCTGATCTAACATTTCAATTTGGCCTTTAAATGTCAATTCCAGAATTTCTCCAAGGGTTTCCTCATTCTTTGATACGGCTGTCTCTCACTTTCATTGCTTTTCTTTCTTTGCCCATTTCCTTATTACACCACCAAAACAATTTTGGATTTAGCATTTATTTCCAAGTCAGCCCTTCCTGTATATTTTTAATTCAATCTTTTCAACCACCATCCTTTGATTCCTCATGTAGGATCCTGTTAATTAAATGCAGTTATAGATTCTAGTATTCCTTCCAAGAAGAAATGTTTAATTTTTTTTAAAAAAGGAAAAACAATCAAAGCATAAACTTTCATTCTAATTCTATATTTTTCAAAAGAAAGCCATTCATCATAGAGTTCTATTAAAATATTCACTTCTTTTAATCCATTTTGATAGTTCAAAAAAAAAAAGTAAACTGCAATTTTTCGTATTTCCAAACACCATCTATTTCCATGGAATACATAGGTATCTCTTTGCCAAAAACCCAGTGGTTCTCTTTTTTTGCAAAGGAAGTCAGAAAATGCCACCTTCTATTTCCTAAAGAAAAAAAATCATCTAAGGCCAAAACAAAATCCTACTCAGGGCCCCAATCGTTGCCACCTCCACACACGCTGGCTCCTATGTTAACGCTCTCTTACATTCTCAAACTTTCCTCTCTACTTTGACATCATCATCATAAGGTGCTCAAGGACTCCCATACAGCAAAAACTTCCTCCACTAAACCTAAGACCTGCTCGAGCTATTGCTCTTCTCCTCATCAAAGCCAAGCTTCCTGAGACACCCTTCCCTTCTCTTCTCACTCCACCAAATCAGGTTTCCTTTCCACCCTTCTAGTGCAACTCCCTTAGTTACAGTCACTAGTATGGTCTTAGCTGTCAAACTCTATAAATGCATCATGTGGCTCTCCAGAACATCTTCCAATGTTAATTCTCCACTCCACAAAAGCACCTCCTCCCTCAATTTCCTTTCTTAATACATACTCTCCTGGTTTCCCTCGTAACTGTCTAGCCGATCTCTTTACCCTGCCTGACTTTTATATCACTGTTTTCCAAACTGCAGGTCCTGAATCTATGTCTGGAAATCAACTCAGAGCAGGGCTTCACAACATTGGCCTTACTGATCTTCCGGGCTGAATAATTCTTTGCTGTGGAGGGCTGTCCTGCACATTGTAGGATGTTAAGAAGTATCCTCGGCCTTTACCCATTAGATGTCAGTTGTGACAATCAAAAATGTCTCCAGACGTGGCCAAATGTGCCCTGTGGGGCAAAATTAACCCTGGTTGAGAATCACTGACTTAGAGGAGCACAACTGGTATTTTTTTAACGGGATAAAATAAAATGAAACTACCAAAGTATGTTTCCTAAGAAATGATAAAGATTTTTCATAAAACTTTTGTTTCTGTATTTTGTGTATACTTGTATATATGTGTTAAGATAAAATATTTCTTTCCATGGATGGGGTCACAACACTTTAAAACCCACTGCCTTATGTATTCATGATCCCAAGGCTCTGTCTCAGCCCACTCCCCTTTTTTTAACCACTCAGCAATTCAAAAGGACATAAAGAGTAAAACAACAAACCCTCATATAGTCAGCACCCCGCATTATTACCCAGATGAAAGGCCCTGTGCTGTCCCCCTTCACTCTTAGACGAAACTACAACACTAATTTGGTATTATGCCATGCATTTCTTCATATTTTTATTATGTGTGGATAACAATACATAATATCTTTAACAATTTATAATACTATTTTGCTCAGTTTAAAATGTTTTTGCTCATGTTACATGCAGTCTCCCAAAACTTGCTTTTTTTCTTAACATTATATTTGTGAGATTCATCCATGTTGATACCGGCTATTCTAGTGCATTAATTTTCACTGCTGTATAGTATTTCACTGACTGAATATACCACTATTTATTCATTTATTCATTCTTCTGTTGATGCACGTTTGGGCTATCCCCATACTTATGTGTACATAAAATTCCACTATGAACATTCATGTGCATATCTTATGGTGGAAATGTGTGGAACATCTATTTGGATGTATGCTCAGGATAAAAATTACTGGCCCTCAGATTACGTTTATCTTCAGCTTATTATACAAAATCACACTGGTTTCTGAAGAGGTTGTACCCATTGGCACTCATATCAATAGCCTATGAGAATCCCCATTGATTTATATTCTTGCCATCACTTGTCAAGACTTTCTTGGTTTTGCTGATCTAAAGAGTGTGAAAAGGTATATCCTTATGGTTTTAATTTGCATTTCCCTGACGCCTAGTGAGGTTGACATAGATTGATGAGTTTAATGACTATTCTTGTTTCCTCTTCTCTGAGAAGGCTTTTACCTTTTGTCTATTTTTATTCAGAAACTTTTATATTCAGAAACTAAATGTTGTATCAATTGTGATGGGTCATAACTATTTTCTCCCAGTCTGTGGGTCTTTCTCACCTTCCTTGGGGATCCCAGCCACTCTTTACCTTCTCCATGGTGACCATAGCCTGCAGGCCGGATCTCTCTTCTATTCTCCATGTCCATAGAGCCAACTGCCTCCTGGACCTCTTCCCTGGATACAAGCATCTCAAACTCAATGTGTCCCGCCTTAAACCCACTGCCATCCACCCCCCAATCCTACACCTCCTGCATTCCCTAGTTCAGGGAAAATTACTGCCATCCACCTTCAACCCCAATTACTCTTTTTCCTCTCTTGTCTTCCACCTTGTCCTGTCAATTCAACCTTCTAATTAGAGGGACCCTTTCACTCCTACCCACCTCCAGCGTTAAGCTGCCTTAGTTCTGACCACCTCCAATTCTCAGTTGGATTGTGCCCTGTGGTCTCCTTGTCTCCAGCCTTTCAACACCAATATAATAAAAGGCAGCCAGACATAGAAATCCCACTCTTAAGTATTCACCGAAGAGAAATGAAAACAGATGCCCACAAAAAGTCTTGCACAAGAATGTTCACAGTAGCTTTATTCATCAGACTCCAAAACTGGAAACAACCCAAAAGTCCATCAACAGAAGAACAGACATATTGTGATGCATCCATACAATGGACTCAGCAATAAAAAGGAGCAATTACCGATAAACTCAACAACATGGATGAATTTCAAATTATTATGTCGATTGAAAGGAGCCAGACCCAGCTGAATGCCTAACTCTACAACACCATTTACATGACATCCAAGAAAGACAAAACTGGTGCTAGAAATCAGAAGGTGGCTCATAGGGAGGTGGGGGGCTTGACTGGAAAGGGACATGGGGGAACTTTCTGGGGCAATGGAAATGCTCTATATCTGGTTTGGGGTGGTGATAACATGAGTGAATACAGCAGTCAAAACTCACTGAATTGAACATCTAAGATCTGGACATTTTACTGTATGCAATTATGCCTCAATTATATATTTCTTCCTTTTTTTAAGGCAGCCAGAGTACATTTGCTAAAACTAAAATCTGATCAAGTTATTTCCCTACTTAACATTTTTTTTCTTGGAGTCCCCAGGATCTCATGACAAAAGCCTTTTAGAATGTAGAATCTACTTACCTCTCTGATTTCCACTCTTAGCCCTGCTTCCCTCATCTTCCCTCATGGGCTATTGTGCTCCCACACTGAAGTTCCTATATTTTTTCAAACAGATGATATTCTCCTTCACTTCTGGGATTTTTCATCTGTGCCCCCCTCTGCCTGGAAAGTTCCCACCCCTTGACTCGACCAACTCCTACTACCTTTCAAGACTCAGTATAGATGTCCCCTTTCGAACCCCCTGAAGCTGGGTTAGATACCCCACCCCCCTTGGACTCCTGCAATCCCTGTGCTTACAGATATCACAATCCCTTTAACTCTGAAATACATATTTACTTTCCAAATCTTTCACTGCAATGTAAATATTCAATTAATACCTATAAAACGGATGAATGAAATACTCCAAACATGTTTTCTCTTCAAGCTAAACCCAGAGGGATAGAAATCTGCAAGGTGAAATTTAAGACAATAACTTCAAATGGAAAAAAGGTAAATATTTTACATTTAATATTTCAGTAACCACATATACACAGGAAACTGTATATACCAAAATCTGGTGCAAACAGAAAGGAAAAGTAAGACAAACAGACTCTGCTAACTCGTACTCCAAAAGCCAAGCTGAAAGGAAAATGGAAGTCATAGTGGGTAAATAAATTAATCTCAGAGAAAGCTGAGTAAAGAGAAGAGTCTTTGATGAATATAAAAGTGGTCATTTTCAGTTGATTTAAGAAGAGCCAAGAGTTAGTCCACCAAGCCTCTATGAACTCTGTAAATTCCAACAGAAGAAGCTAGGAGCCATACAATGATCTGGAAACAAACCAACAGTTCAATATGAAGTCTAGACTCCTGAAACTCCCCAGAGAGGAATGTGGCTACTTGCCTACTGCCCAGATCCATGCTGACCCCAATTTCTTGTTTCCCATAATCATTTTTAGACGGATTGCTAAGAAGTAACTTTAAAGAACCCATAATCATTTTTAGACGGATTGCTAAGAAGTAACTTTAAAGAAAGCAGTTTCAGCCACCACCATCTTCCATGTCTCAGAAGGGCACCACCTCGCCTTTATAAGGAAAAGAAAATAGACTAGTGCTAAACTGCAAGCGAAATGAATTCTTTAAATATCAGGAGCAGAGAATATAAGTAAAGATCTTCCTTTAGCACTTCTTGCTGCCAAATAAATCAAAGCAAAAAAGTGCTGGCTGTATTTCTTCAAGTGCTATCTGATTTGCCAGAATACTTTTTAACATTCCAGAGCTATTATTAGCTTCTGGTTATCACCAACACTTCTCTTCCTTCCTTCTCTTCCCAGTCAAGGACTCAATATATGGCCCAATATTTAAAATGACACATTCCCCTTTTTTGTTGTTGTTGTTTTTGTTTTTGTTTTTAGACACCATAATTATTTATTGCTAACACAAATTCAAAGCAGTTATGCAGTTTTGTTTATACTATAGCAAGGTCAGGAAATCAAGGTACAATTGCCATCATCAAATCTTAATCTTCAGAGAACAGCATCTCCACGAGGCTGGCCTGAAGACACTCAGATTCTACCAGTTTTTGAGATGTCCCATATTTTAGTAGTGTAGGCACTGCAGTTACTTTCAGCTTTTTTCTGAAGTCATTATTTGGATCTTTCCAATAAGGTCTTTCTCCTACTTGGCAGTAGATGGACACACATCCTTCACTAACACACTTCAGCGCCTCTCGTATGACTGGTTCAGCCTGCACACGGTCCGGGCACCAGCTTTCCCCTCCAGCGTCCTTAGAACCCGTAAAGTAGGTCTTGCCATTATGTTGCTCCACAGCCTGGCTGAACTCTTCAAAGCTGGACACACACACTTCCTCATACTGAGCCATCTCGGGATCTTGCTGTGGACTGCGAGGGGAGCCCTTGGGTTCGGCTGCAGCGGTCCTGGGCTCCACGTGGGGCAGGGAATGACACATTCCCCTTTATAAATTCTCTTAAACCTTCCTACATGCTTAATAAAGCCACTGTTCCATTATAAGACATCAGAGTTTGGCATATGAAATTTTCAAAACAACCAACACATTTTACAAGCTCAGGAATGTTTGTAAGAGTGAAAGTGAAAAACAAAAATTGAAATAAATGAACGAAAAAATGACAGCCACTGTCATTCAAAGCAAACACGGTACATAGAAAAGCAAGCACAGTACAAGTGACCAACACACAGTTTTTGATATAGTCTATTCAACAATTAAAAAAAAAACTTCAAAGTTTTTCCTGATGATGAAAGCAATACATGTTCATTGAATAAAATCTGAAAAATAATTGTACCATCCAACACTGCTAATGTCAAAATATTTACTCAAAATCTTATTGTAAAGTTCTACACATACACAAAGACACATCTTTTAACTGAAACCTGATTTTTTTTACTTAGCTTTATATCAAGAGTAGTAACTCTACACTTATTAAATGTTCTTCAGAAACATCACTTGATATCTGAATATTTCATCATGTGGATACAGCATAACTCTAGTAACCATTCCCCTATTGAGGCTGTTCTCTATTTTTCATGGTCATAAATAACATAGCAGTGAACGTCTTCACACATTATTTCCCCCGTACTTCTCTGATTACAAATTAGGATATATTATTAGAAGTAGAATACTGGGTCTACTCTGAACATCCTTAAGGCTGTTCATAATGATTATGCTTTTGTCTTCCACAAAAGTTGTACCAATCGACATTCCTGCAAGCAATGATGAACAGCTTTTCTAAATGTAAAATAAATTAATTATAAAGTAACATGCTATAAAAGAACAGCATCTAAACTGGTACACCATGTGGTAACGCCTCCATTTAATCTCTCTAGGCCCCAATTTTCTTTTTGATTAAAGGATGTGACTAGGCTGGATGAATTAGGCATCTATGAGAATGTCAAAGTTTCAAAGGGCACTCCATATTTTTTAAACTAACAGATTTGCTAAGACAGCAACATATTCACATATAGACATATGGAAAGATTGAAATAAATTTGATTTCCTGATAGCTGCCCCCAACCCCAAATTCTCCCATTACTCTCCCACCCCAGCTTGAACAGACTACATGGAAATTCTAACGCTTAGAACATATTTACTTAGGAAAGACTCAGTACTGAGATTTTCATAGAAAGGATGGGTCCACCTTCTACAACTTTACCAACAAACAAATAGAGAAACCAAGTTATGGTTTAACAATGTTTTTTTCCTGCCTCTGGCACTGACTCATCACCTTTGAGACAGCCCTGCCCGATCCCCAGCACACGGTCAGCCAATGTGGTTGTTTCACATGAAAAGAGGGAACAAACTGCACAAACCAAGGGGACCCGGGGATCATTTCTGGAAGTGGGGCTTACCTGAAATTCCCTCCCTCATCAGCCAAATTCCCACCAGGACTTCTGCTCCAAAGCTGTAGCTCCCGACCGAGGGGACCCTGCAGCCCCCAGGCACCCTGGAGACAAGCTCAGGGAGCACTATCTGGACCAGAAGCCTCAAATGGCTGTCGGCAGGTGAGACAGGATCCAGTACACAGGACCATTTTGTCTGACGAGAACAGGGTTTTGTTTGGTTTTTGTTTTTAATTTTGAACCAGTGGCCAATCTTTTAAAAAAAAAAAAAAAAAATCCTAAAAATCTGGCTTCTCTTGAATTTCTGAGGCTCTGCATGTTGGCCTCACATCATCACACGGCAGCAACAGGCCAGAGCTGGGCAGCAGCTGCCCCTGTGAGACAAGACGTGCTCCTGGGGCTCCACAACCCCACCTTCTCGGAGCTCTCCACACCAAGCCAGAAGGCAACAGCCCCTGATGATCAGGGTTGTACCGTTTTTCTGACACCCTCATTCCTATGCCATGGCCCAGGCCCTGTAAAGCTTTTGAGCTTGTGACCCCTGGTCTAATATGAATAATGTGTTATGCACATAAATATGGTTATTTCTCAAATGTCTGCTTATGCTGTTATGACTAATAAAACCCAAATTAACTTAAAAGCATAACTGAATTCAGAGTACCCTTTATCATTAGATATTTCCTGCAACAAGAGACACCATAAGAACTATTAAAATGGAGAGGGTGGCCTCAAAATTTTCACTTTTTTGATAATAAAAAAAGATTGGAAGCCACTCAATGAAGAATTTTTCAAATTATTTTCATTTTTTGTCTTCTGTGTACAAAATATGAGGCTTTGTAGTGTTGATGCAATGATGAATAAGACACCAACTCAGCTATCACAGACAGACACAGGGGGCAGCTGTGTGAAAAGTGCAATGGCAGAGGCTGGACAGGTACAGGGATAGCAGCATCAGCCTGGGAGCACCACGAGAGGTCACAGCAGGTGACCCTGGAAGCCCTTATCAAAGACAAGGCACCTGCCAGGCTGACGGGAAGAAACAAGAGGTGAGAGTACAAGACAAAGGTGACACTGAAACTGGACATTTGGATGCCATTTTAGCAGAGGTGGGATTTGATTTGGAAGTCATGGAAAATCAACTAAGTTTTCAGGATTATATGTGCGTATTAGTTAGGGTTCTCTAGGGAAACAGACCCAACAAGAGATATCTGTAAATATAAGATTTTACAACAGCGTCTCACACAACTATGGAGACACACGAGTCCAAATTCCAAAGGGCAGGCAGCAAACTGGCAACTCCAATGAAGGTGTTTGGTGAACTCCTCAGGAGATGCTGGCTAGCCGAAGAAGAAGTGAAGGTCCTCTCTCTTTCTCCCTTAAAAGTCTTCAACTCATAAGATTAAATCCAGTTGGTTGAATTCTCTCATTGCAGAAGACACATCCTTAGTTGATGCAATCAGTCATAGGTGCGGTCAATTGACAGATGATTTAATAAACCAGCCTTCTGGTTTATTAACCAGCCACAAATGTCCTTGCAGTAACGGTTAGGCCAGTGCTTGTTTGACCAGACACCTGGACACCATCACCTGACCAAGTTGACACATGAACCTAACCGTCACAATATGCTTTACAGAGATTGCCATGGAGATGTTGAAGATGGCTGAGAAAAGAAGGAGCTCAGACTCAGAGAGGCCTGTAAGAAGACCACTGTGGGACCCAGGCCAGAAGCAAAGAGCCTCAGAACAAGGGTAAAGGGCAGTCAGGAGCAGACGAGGGGCAGTATATCAGTCAGGGATCTCCAAAGATGGATGGACAGATGGATAGACAGACAGACAGACAGATAATGTAAGCATAGGAACTGGCTCATGTGATTGTGGGAATTGGCAAATCCAAATTCTGTACAGAAGGCCACAAGTTGGAATCTCAATGAAGGTGATGCTAAGTTCCCCAGAGGATGCTGCAAATTGGGAACTCTGATGAAGGTGACAATGAATTCCCTAGAAGAAGATGGCTATCTGGAATAGTGACAGAAATTCTTTCTAACTGTTGAAATTATCAGTTCTCCCTTTTAGGTCTTCAACTGACTGGATGAGGAAATTTCTCTCATTGCTGAAAGCAAGCTCCTTCATTGACTGTAGATGTAATCAGCCATAGATGCAATGAACTGATTAATGATTTAAATCCATGAAATATCCTCACAGTAAAAATCAGGCCAGTGCTTGCTTGACTAAACAACCCACACCATAGGCTAGCCAGGTTGACATATGAAATTAAGCATCACAAGTAGTTAGGGCTCAATTACTGATTGAGTGTTGGAGAGGGAGTGAGACAGAGCAGGTTTCAGGATGATTCATAGAATTTCTGGCTTCAGCAACTTGGTAAATGGTAGAGTCATGTAGCCAAGGCAAGAAATAAAGGAGGGAGAGCAGTAATTGGGAGATGAGGGGGAAAGAGGAGAGATAAAGAGACTGGGACTCCATCTGCAGAAGCATGGCGGTTACCTCTCTGGGTGTAGCCAAGACAGCTCCTCCACTTCCACCAGCGAGCCAGCCAGCCCAGGAGCACACGGCACAGCACCCAAGCTTGGGGAACTGATCCCTCCACCCATCTAAGCTACTGATGGCTACTTTGATTCTTCACTAAGTATGAGAAACATGAATGCTGTCTTCCTCTAAAAGGCAGAACCATGCTTTCTCTGCTGCCAGCTTGTAGGTAACTGTCCAAATCACCAATGCCAGATCCCACACCAACATCCAAAGTCATCCCCCAGTCCTTCTTGGCCTCCACTATGCCATCCTCACCCCCAAGTCCATTACTCTTTTGACAAGCACTGAGCTTGTACTAAAAGAACAACCTGTGAGTTAGGAGGTTTGGAGAAGTATAAAGAAGAACAATACATAAAACCAGCCCCCAAAAGAACCTAACAGGGCACAGAAGAGTCACATGTCAACACTAAATCCTGAGCAAAGCATGATAAGCCATACAAGAGACACAGGAAGAAAGCTGAGGTAGGGTTTCCTAGAAGCAGAGCCTGATGTGGGATTCCCAGGCAAGTGATGGCTTGAGGGAATATTCTCAGGAGAAACTTGGAAGGTGAGGGAAGCCACACAGAAAAGGGAAAGGTATGGGGTGAGATAAGCCTAGCTTTAGTCCAATCCCACAAGAGCTCTGAAGTGTGAAAAGCACAACAGATTCCGACCTGCCTTGGGGAGAGGGGCTGGTTTTATATCTCACCCCACCATACATCCATCAGTCTTTGGGTCCAGGCTTCCCCAAAGTGGAGGATGGAATGTAACCTCCCAGTCACCCCCCTGGATAGGGGGGCTCCAGTCTAGCAAGGCAATGTCCACTGAAGGGTACAACTGTGAGCTGTAAGCAACCAATATCTGCAGTAGCTGATGCTTGGGGCACTGGCCCAGTCAAGGGGATTTGGGCAGGGCACCAACAACATCTGCTACTGAGTTCATTCCAGAAGTCGATGGGAACAACAAGAAAAAGAGTGAAGGGTCAATCTTCATTATCAATCTTTCCATCTTCCACCTCCATGGAAAATGTCCAGGGGGTTAACAAACTCACATCTACAGGTGGAGGAATATCTCTGAAAAGCCTTGAGCATGGAGTATAATTTTACAACCCAGACTGAAGGCTTACCTCCAAGGTACAGGCTCACTGTTCCCTGTTAACAGCAGCAGCCTGCAGTTCCAGCTACTTTCCATCCACTAGCCTCAGGGTGATCCTCTGTTATCACACTCAAGCAATAAACAGGCAGTCATCCTCGGCCATATAACTTACAACTCTCTTCCAATTTTCATGGTGTGTTTTATGTTCACTCTATCAAGTTTCATGTTTTAGTTTCCAGATTTCATTGTGTACACTCAGTGTGCCCCAGGAGTGTTGCTAAGCAGTTTTAATTTTCCAAGAAGTATTTCTCTACCTCTTCTTTCCACTAAAGCATGGCTAAGAAATTAGCAGAGGCCTCCCAAGCAAGTTTTCTTTGTAGCATATACAATCTGGTCAGAGATACTGAAGCAGGAATTAACTGAAGGACAACTTCAAGCATCATGGTTAGAGCCTCCACCACCTATCTTGAAGTATTCAGAGGATACATCTATAGCAACATGTAGCTAAATAAGTAAATCCAAAGTAACAAAATGAGCCTTGTAATAAACAAAACAAAACAAAACAAAACAAAAACCATCTAATTATTCAGGCTGTAGGAAGCACGTATTTTATAAGATGGCAAAGAGATTCCTGAATTGCCAGCCAGGTCCAAAAGAGTTAACACCTTAATTATGATTTAAAACTCTCTGAGTAAACTTACAGAACAAACTTCTGACAACACCAGGGGAAAGCTAGGACAGGAGGTTCCAGGTTAGTCTCTTGCCAATAAACCCCACCTCAACTGTCTTTCCTAAAACACACACACTGATTTCATGAAGAAAGGTGCCAATCAACTGAAAAGAGAGGCAAGTAAAAATTAAAATGGTAACAACTAACCTTTACAGGGCACCTTCCATGTTCCCAGAACTGTGCAAGGAGCTGGATGCTTGCGGTGCTCTCTATTCTCATGAACACACCGTGTAGAACAGGAAATATAAAAAGATACTGGACCCCTACCTCACACCACAGACACAAAATTCCAGATCAGGGACTTAAATGAGTAAGGCAAACTTCCAAAAATTTTAGTAGAAAATATTGGAGAAGAGCTTTCTTACCAACCATTAAAATACTGAAATTCTACCACAATAAAATTAAGAACTTCTTGACCTGAGATGCTGTTTGTGGATGGGCTTGGATTGGATCAGAGCTGGAAGCTGCTCTTAGTGAAAATTTTGAGTTGTCATGGCTGCTGTGGGTTGAGGTAGAGATCTGAGAGTCGGGAATTTTTGATCGAGTAGGACCCTGAGGGAAATCCTTCTTATGAATGCTTGTGCTGGATTCTCAGGTGTCTGAAATGGGCCAACTGGGAATGAGGACTGTTTCTGTCAGTGAATGGAGCAGCCACCAGCAATAGGCAGCATAATTATGAAGATAATGTGTGTGTGTGTGTATGTGTGTGTATATATATATACACACACACACACAAAAAAAGAATTTCTGTTTTTGAAAAGGTTCACAAATAAAGTAAAAAGACAAGCTAAGTACTAAGAAAAGATATTTGCAACACATATATCCAGCAAAGGATCAGTATCCAGAATACATAAAGAATTACAAACCAAGGCAAAAAAGACAACCTTACAGACAACTAGGTTGGTGGCTTGAAGCTATGTACCCCAGCACAACATGTTCTTAAATGTAATCTACTCCTACGGTGTGAACCCTTGTAATTAGGACATTTTGATGATGTTACTTCAGTTAAGGTGTGGCCCAGCCAAATCAGGATGGGTCTTAATCCTATTACTGAAGGCCTTGTGGGGAAGGTCACAAAAAACAGAGAAGCTAGAGGAAGCAGACAAAAGCTGAGAGTCAACGAAACCAGAAAAGAAAGGAGAAGCTAGGAGCGGCTGCCGTGTTGCACTGCCATGTAACAGAAAAGCCATGGACCAAGGACCACCAGCAGCCAGCCCCAGAACACCACAGTCTTCTGGGAGAAAGCACTGCTTTGATGAGAAAAACCTGACTTTGGACTTCTTCCAGTCTAAAAACTATGAGCCAATAAATTTCACTTGTTTAAGCTAACTCTTACATGGTATTTATTTTAGTAGCCAGAAAACTGAAACACTGGGCAAAAGACACAAGTTGGAATTTCAAAAAAAAAGAGGAAGAAAGAATGATCCTGAACCATATAAAGAGCTGCTCAGGGATAGGCATATTAATCAGGGATACACAAATTATGACACCTACATGACACCATTTATACCAGCTAGCTTAGAAAAGACATGGAATAATGGGAACTGTGCAGTTCATAGGCATTAAACTGGTACACCCACTTTAAAAAATGATTTAACATTATCATGTGAAGTTAAGCATCCAGATACCCTAAGATGCAACAATTCCACTTCTATGTATACATCATAGAGAAATTCTCGCATATGTGTACTGGAAGATATGTATAAGCATGTACAACGCAGCAGGAGCATGCACAGAAGAAAAAATGTTGAACAACATAAACAGCCATCACCAAGATAAATAATTGGTGGTAAGTACATGATAAAACAAAATATTTAGGCTCAAGTGCACTTTCTTCTTCTATTTATTACGGCTATATTGTGTCACAAGGTCCACAAAAAGGAAAAGTAAATCTAATCATAATGAAGTGGAAAACAATAATCCAATAAAAAATTATAAGAAAAAATGTTGCTATATAGTGAAACATCCAAATTGTTATCATTCATAGACAGCCCTAAGTTCTGTGAGGCCTTGAAAGAACTACGATGTGAGTACAAACAGAACAGCAAAGCAATACTAAGGTTTTTACAAAAGAAACACACCAAGGAAGCCATTTCCGTGATTTTCTGTTTTGTAGAAAAGTCACAATACTGTAATACATCCTTGAAAGGCCAGCACTGAATACCATGTCTGGTACAAAGTTGGCCCATAACACATGCTGGTTGGTTGAACTGAATGCAAAAGTAAAGTTGAAGAGTTGAAAATAACCTCAACTCCCCTTTGGAAACTGACACAGGTATAACATCCATTAAAATACTGAAAAGGTAGTGGAAACATTCAATAGATTCATAATCTGCCACAAAGGAGGCAATAATTCTAAATAAGAAATAAAACAAAAACTAGTTATATTAAAGTTTTAGAATGCACCAAATCACTGCTATTGGAGAGTAGATCTATATTTCACACTATGCATAAAGTAACATAAAAGAAAAGTAATTGGTGGTATAGTAACACAAAAGGGTTTTATATAGCATTGAAAATGAATGCACTGCAGTTAAATGCAATAACGGATAACTTTTATAACCATAATGAATGAAAAAAAATTTGCAGAAGACTAGATAAAACATTTTAAAAATATACAAAGCCAAAAATCAAACTAAACTAAATTATATATTATTTAGAGACAAAATAATTTATATTATTATTTATAAAAAGGCAAAGGAATGATGAACTCAAAACTCAGAGTTAGAGATTACCTGTGGGGGTGAGGGTGGGGTGATAGAATAGGGAACACACGGGTAGATGAGCTACCAATGGTTACATTCTCCTTCTTTGGTCAAACGGTAAGCTTACACCTGTTCATTTCCTTATTATGCTCTATAACATATAAAACTACATATATTTTTTCATATTAGCCAAATATCACATTTTTAAAAGATAAATTAAGTCATCTATTTGTCCTGTGACAGTATAAAATTTTTAAAAGGGAAGCAAATGATAGATAAGTTACTTTTTAATTCTACGGTATAAATAAGTATTTATTATAATTCCCATTTTACTGATGAAGCAACTGAGGTTTAGAAAGGTAGAGTAACATCTATCACACAACCAGTTAAGTGACAAAGCTGGACTCTTACCTAATCCCAAAGCCCCTGCTTTTAACAGTAGACTATGTTGTTAAGGTTTCCACCAAAAACAAAAAAAAACAAACAACAAAAACAAACTGGAAATAATTCACAAGATTCAGGTGCATAACCCCTTTGATGTATAACTCTTCTTACAGAACTCCTAGCATCTATGTCTTATATGAAGGGTAGGAAATGAGCATTGTTTATTCAGGATTTCTTAGCTCTGAAGTAATAAATTTACTCACATTTTCTTAACATATGGTCATATTAAACAAACAAAAAAAGCCCACAAATCCTTTTATGAAAGTTGGCAATTTATAGAAAACCTATGCTAAGCAATTTGTTTTCTTTTACAAATGCAAATACAGAATTCTGGTGGAAAGTGAAAAATCATGCCTTAAAGCCCACTGGGCAAGTCGAGGTCATTTTTCTTCAGTGAAGCACATCCATTCAGGTGATAAAGTGGCTCCAGCTTCTTCCTTCTTTTCTTTCTTGCCTACAGCTTCGGAGCTTCTGCCCTCGCTCGCTCCAGGTCTTAACCGGGCGGCATTTCTCCTGGAGAGCGTTCCTGCCCACTGGGTCGGGACGGGGTGCCCTCCGTCTGCTCTCCCCGTGAGCACCGCCCACGCCGCCTGCTCACTGTCCGTCTCCTTCCTCGCTGCCCAGCGACCAGAGGGCAGGGACCCGGTCCACAGTAACAGCCCCCGCCGTGCCTTCAGGCCCAGTGCCTGGCAGACATCAGCAACAAATGAATGAACAACTAGAGGAGGGCCCGCTCCACCCTTCTAGGTGAAATCCAGTCCCGTAAAGGGATCAGAAGGAAGAATGGGAAGAACGTGACATTTGCAATCCGACTGACTCATGTTAGAATTTCCACTGCAGGATCAGTTTCCTCACCTAAAATATAAAGACATTACTAAAACCTGCCTGCCTCACTTGGTATTAGGATTAACGGTGATAATGTGAGTGGAAAAGGGTCTCTACGGTATTAAACCAGGGCTTTTAAATGGTGCCTCATATCATAACTGCCCTCGGGGAGGGGACTACAGCCAGGGGTTCTGATTCAACTGATCCAGGGTGAGACCAGGCAGTCATGTTTTTGAAAAATCTTCCCAGACACTTCTAATGTGCAGGCAGGTTTCAGAACCTCTGCACAGTTAGGAAACAAACACTCTCCAGTGTAACAAGGAAGGAAATAACACCTGTGGAGCCTCTTGGCTGCCACCCACCCCTGTAGAGTGGGTACTAGTCCCATTTTACAGAGGGGTAAACAGAGGCAATGAAAGTCAAGCACCATATCAGCCAGGATAGCCAGAACTTGCCAACAGGCATCCTTCTAGGATGTTGCCTCCCCATTAACAAGCAGTGGTGATTCCTTATCAACCCTCTCCCTTTCCCCCTCAAACATCTCAGCTGCCCTCAAAAAAGATCTACCTAAACTTTCCAGTAAGTCACTACATGCAAGTATGTTCAAAAGGTATGGGGTGTGTAGACAGAGAGGGGTAAAAGAGCAGAAGAAAGAATTGGGAAGGAAAGGGAGACAGGAGACAGAAATGACACCTTTTTTCATCAGAGTTCAGCAGCTTCAGAGTCCTGAATAATTCCTTAACTTGTTTCTAGCTTCAGCCGTTGCAGCAGCCTGCTCCTATAATGTCTAGCATGTACTCAGCATAACCAAATCCCCAACAACAAAAATCACTAGAAGACTGGATTCGTCCTATTTTTTATCCATAAAACAATTAAACATCTGAGGTGTCCAAACATTGGTGCACTCCTTGCACCTACACAAATCCCCACTAACACTACGGCCAAGAGGGAGGAGAAAGGGGGTCATTAAGTTAGCTACCGTGTCCAAGACACCACAGGAGGGGGGAGGGACTGAATTAAATGGCCTCCAACCCCCTTCATCTCTAATCATCTTCCTAGAACCTTCATGTAATGATAACACTAACGTGGAAGGAGAAAGAAGAAACAAACTTTACATTGCATGAGAAGGGCTTGACACTCTTCCTTCTTGTAGCAATGAGGCATAATTTTAAAGACAGCCACTTCAGCAAAATAAAAGAATTAACTCCTGATAGATATGAGTACATAGATAAACCTCAAAATGCTATGCCAGCTAGAGGAAGCTAGACACAAATGAGTATATACCATGTGATCCCATTTACATGGGATTCTAGAATAGGCAAAACTGACTTTAGTGGGGGGAAAATCAGGATGGTGATTGCCTGGGGTGGGAGGGGTGACCCCAGGCAATGATGAACAGATATGTGATAAAGCACGTAGAGTAAAACGTTAATTGTAGAATCTGGTTGGTAAATATATGTGTGTAACTTTCCTATATGTCTGAAATTTTTCATAATAAAATGCTGAGGCAGAAAAGCTAGCTAGCAATACAAGAGTGGAAAGGGTAAGCTAATTGCTAAGAAAAAGCATTGAAGCTATCGTATCCACTGGGGTTTAAGACAAATATAAGCTGCAGAGACAAGAGGAAAATGGAAAGGTGGTGACATTGAGCATAACAGTAATAATTTATCGGGCAACTACTGTACATCAGAGGTCTACGTTAGACAGTAATGTGCTATCTGACTTTACCCTCACGACATCCCTGCAGGGTAGACATTATCACCATGTCACAGATAAGCAGACTGAAACTCAGAATGGTGCAATAACTTACCCAAGGTCACACAGGTAATCACCTGGGCAAGGTGGAATTTGAGACTGGTTCTGCTGGCCTCAGATTCCTATGCTGCACAGGAAAAAGAACAATGGGCCCAGCACTTCCGCCCTCTTACTAACGTCAGGACAATGCCAAGGGCAGGGAATGGCACAACATCTGGCTCCCACACGGCAATGCCATCCACTGGACAGCGGGCAGCCTCCCCTGGTAACAAGTGTGTTGAGCCTATCTCACCTAATTCTCCCAATATCCTTTGTGGAGTCTCCTAAACTCAATCCTCTCCCCTCTCATCCCATTACTACAAATAGAATCCACCCATCAGGGTTTATTCATAACTCTATGTACATACCTTCAGTAACAAATATCGCAAAGCAGCTCAGTCAGCACCATCCAATAGCTTTCTAGCTCACTTTCCCAGTCTGCAGAGACTAGAAACCTAAAAACTGCATTTCACAGGCTCCCACAGCCAGATTCTGCCAAGCAGAAATACTCATGCAAGATCTGAAGGGCCAAGGGTAACAGGGGGCAGTAGCAATACACTGGGAGGACAGATCTTCTGGCAAGACGATGGCAGGTGTATCTGATTCCCTGCAGCAGCTGTGGCAGAAGTTTTAATGTTCTGCCTCTAGCATCACAGGCACTGAGCCAGAAGTGGGGTTTCCATTAAAACCATGGTCTAGTTGAGCATTTCTCTAGGCTGTGTTGTTCCTAGACATGTAGCACAAAGTTTGGTTCTCTCAGAAATACCATAAAACTGTCTATTGCTTAGACTTCTTGGTATCTACCTGTCTACAACTAAGACCCTAACCAACATGCCTTCCAAACAGCTCTGATTATGCCTCCCAAGTTTTGAGCCAACATGGCTGCCTGCCAGACAGTGTTTCCCACTTTCATCATCGGAAGATAGGGGAGGTCAAAGAAAGCAAGGAGAACACACTGCAGTCCATCCCCTTCCATCAGTACATGTGTGCTCTCCAAGAATATCAAACTAGAACAGCCTTTTAAACAGCCAGGTAAGAGGGATAAGGAAGCACATGAAAAGGAGGGCCTTTCAAACACACTGGCCTCACACCACAGAGAGGGATTTGGAATAAAGCAGGTCAATCTTGAAGTCCACTTCATGACAAGATGACCTCGTTCAAAAGCCAATATAATGACATACAAAGGCATGACTTTTTTGTTTTGTTTTTTTACTATCAGAACTTACACATATAAATAAATATTGTTGTACCCTCCAAAGAAACACCTTCAGAATCTCCTGGCTTATTGCAATTAACCACAAGCTTCACCTCAGTTACAGCAAATCCCCCTCTTTGAGCACGGTTACAGTTATGAGAGCTAAAAACAGCCAAACAACTCCAAGCCACGGGTGGTGGCCAAGGTGAGGAAGTTGTGCTGGCTAATACCATTTTTAGTAAAAAATGAGGCAAGACTATGAGGCAGGCAGATATGCTAACTGTGGCGGCTTGTAACTTATTCTGAAGGCAACTCCAAAAAAGAGTTTTGAAATATTTTGAACAACGGCAGTACCGTTGCTAAAAAAAATAAAAATAAAAATAAAAATAAAAATAAAAAATCTTGCAATTCTTGATATACGTTTGGAAATTCCTATTTAGAAAATACATCTTTAGAATCACATTTTGTAGAGTGAGATTAAAATGTGGTTCTCTGTTTCTTGGTTTATTATCTGTACACCTCCAAAGAAGGAAGAAAAAAAACTAAAACTCTGCTATGCTCCAGTCTTTGTGGCCCTTTGCCATGATACCCTGGTGACCACAAAGTTAACTTAGAGCTAAAGTGTGACTTTGGCACTGATAATAGTTTAGCCCCTGAACATTCAATTACTTAATTTACTTTAGCCCTGGCCTGATTTCTTCCAATACTTACTCCTCTGGGTAGTGCTATTTTGCATGGATGAAATAAAGAGTGAATTTTAACTCTCTTATTGAAAAAGTCAAAAGCACAGAATATGACAGCATGCCTCACAAATTAATCCTTAAAAATATCTTCCCTGCCAAATCTGGTTTAGATCATTTAGGCCTCACTGGATACTAATGTCGTGACAGCTGTCAGCTAATTGGATGCATGTGCTCTTTAATAATGCAAACTGGTTATGTATACACATTGGGTTCTTGCAAAAGTACACATGCAAGCAGACAAGGACTTGAAGAAAATGTACAAAAATAAAAATAGAGTGTATTAAGAGCAGTGGTATTACGGGCTTTTTTTTTCAAAGAAGCTGTCATTTTTGTTTTCTCAGCTTTTCAATACTACAAAAACATCTTCCCCACAATGGATGCTAAATCTTAACTGCTCTGTATGTTCCAAGTACTGGATTCTTCATCACCCACAGGAGCCAAGAATGTTTCATCCTTGTCCTCCAAGAAGCCACCAAACCAGCAATCTGTGTGCCAGATCCAGCCTATCAACTATTTTTTGTAAATAAAGTTTCACTGGAACACAGCCAGGCCCACTCATTATATATTGTCTATGGCTGCTTTCATGCTACAATCACACAATTGAAATTATTCACTATATAGCCCATTACAGAAAAAGTTTGCCAACCCAGCACTAAATGAAAAAGTAACATGCACATTATGTGGAAAGCTCATTAATTCATCATGGGAAGTGTCCCCCAAAGGTAAAATACCACCTCTAAAGGGCCATGGTCCTAAAAGATACTTTTGGTAATTGTGCTCCAAAATAGCAGTTCCTCAAGAGTGGAAGAGTGTGCAATGGAATAAAAAATGCTACATTTGGGCACCAAGTCCATTCAGTGGGGGAAAGAATAGTCTCTTCAACAAATTGTGCTGGGTCAACTAGAAATTCACATGCAAAAGAAGGAATTTGGACCCTATCTCCCAGGATATATCTTCAAGAGTGAAGTTATTTCAGGATATTTGTTTTTCCCATTGCTCTGCTTTGTTATGTTTGGAAATGTTTTTTTATTTGATAAAGTTAATTAAATATCTCTCAGTATATACAATTAATTCAAAATGTATAAACAACCAAAATATAACTAATATAGCTAATACTATAAAAACTCTTAGACGAAAACATAGGGAAATATCTTCAGGACCTTGTATTAGGCAATGAATTCTTAAACTTTGCACCAAAAATAAGAACAACAAAGGAAAAAATATATAAATGGCACTTCATCAAAATTAAAAAATTGTTCATCAAAGGGCATTATCAAGAAAGTGAAAAGATAAACTGCTGAATGGGAGAAATATTTGGAAATCATGCATCTGATAAGAGTTTAATATGCAGCATAGAAAGAGAACCCCTAAACTCAACAACAGAAAGACAAACAACCCAATTTAAAAATGGGCAAAGGACTTGAATAGACATTTCTCAAAAGAAGATACACAAATAGCCAATGAGCACAATGGAAAAAATGCTGAACATCATTAGCCATTACAGAAATGCAAATTAAAACCACAATGAGATACCACTGCACACCCACTAGTATGCTAATATTTACAAAACGGAAAATAACAAGTGTTGGAGGGGAGGTAGAGAAATGGGAACTCTCATACATTGTTGATGCAAACGAAAAGGGTACAGCCTCTACTGAAAACAGTTTGGCAGCTCCTCAGAAAGTTAAACATAGAATTACCATACACCCTGGCAATCCCACTTCTAAGTATATACCCAAAAGAACTGAAAGCAGGGATTCGAACAGATATTTGCACACTGATGCTCAAGGCTGCATTATTTACAATTGCCAAAAGGTGGAAGCAACCCAAGTGTCCATCCATGGATGAATGGATAGAACAAAATGTTGTATATACAAATAGTAATCAGACATAAAAAGGAATGAAGTTCTTATACATGCGACAGAATGGATGAACCCTGAAGACATCATGTTGAGTGAAAGAAGCTAGACACAAAAGAACAAATATTGTACAATTTATCTTGTAGGAAATATTTATAACAAGCAAATCCATAGAGACAGAAAGCAGAACAGTAGTTAACAGGGAGCTGGAGGGAGAAGGGAATGAGGAGTTATGGCTTAATGGCTCTGAGTTTCTATTTGGGATGATGAAAATGTTCTGGAAAGAGATAGTGGTGGAAGTCTACAACACTGTCAGTGTACTTAATGTACACCAAATTGAACTCTTAAAAATGGTTAAAATTATTTTTGTTATGTATATTTTACCACAATTTTAAAAAAAGAAAAGAAATCTTACTGTAGGGGAAAATTCAATAACAATCAGAAGTAAAGTTAAACTTTATTGACCGGAAAAAAAAAAAAAAAAAATGCTACATTTACCAGCAAGGCAAGGAACCAGGCAAAAACTGACCCCAAGCAGCTAAAGAACGCTCTGTCCTGAAGAACTGCTAGGAAACACTAGCTTATAGAGAAAAGTCTCAATGTTTTTAATCCAGTCAAATCAAAATTTAACCAGGTGCTTTCCTGAGTTTAGAAGTCCATCTTCTATTTTAGCAGCACCATAAACAGTATGTTATCTACAGATTAATAGCAGTCCTAAAGGCAGTTTCTTTATTCTTAAACTGAAAAATAAAATAAAAGCAACTCCAGTCACTGAAAGCTACTCTTATATCCAGTTCTCTTTGCTAGACATTAGAGGAAATTAGCATCAGACCCAGAGATAAGATATCCCAAACACAATCTTTTAATACCCCAGTAACACAGGGTTCAAGAAAAGCTCTCTGTACATTCTGAATTGTCTCCATCTCTCCAAGAGCTCATAAATAAACCAGAACATCAGATGAGTCTCAGGGTTTGGGCCAGATAATGAGAAGCTTAATGGGTATTCTTTGCTATATAACCACAGGCAGTAAAACCATTTTTAGCACCGCCTTTCTGGAGTTTTTCCAAAACCATCTGAGGATCAGAGATCCGTTTTCGTGTTCTAACTCTGCCACAAACTCAGCGTGGAACTTTGATTAAGCATCATCTCTTTGGAGCTGTTTCCTCACCTGTAAAATGAAGGTTGGTAAGTTCACCCAAGGTCCTTCAAGGCCCCAGAATAATACCCTGAGAAGGAAAATGTTAGCCACCCCTACCCTTTATCCTTAAGATATTTTGATTTATTTTAGAAAATGGTTCCAGGAAAGGGATATAGGTAAAATGCCAGGACTATTCCTGAATTGTGGCATGTGACCGCTGAGCTACTTAAAATCTAGGCTTTCCCAAATGCAAAGAATGAAAGCTGCCTACCAGTTAAGAAAAATAAAACTTTCCCTCTTGAGGCCTGATTATTCCTCTGTAAAACTGTTCCTCCAAACTCCCTGGGACAAGGAGGAACATCTTCGTACTTTGCTGAATGCTTAAGAACTGCATACAAAAAAGTTTCAATGAGCAATAAATGAACTCATTTGAGTTTTATCATCCTCCCAACTCAAAGCACCTTATCCCAGCAGCCCTGGATGCCAGAGGTACCAGGTAAAATACAGCCGACACTGGACATATCTGGCTTATCACTCAGACCCTCAACTACTCTCACCGCATTCAATAATGTAATTTACAATCGAACAAACCAGAACCCTGAGTTTAGTTCACATTCAAGATAACAAGAGCATCTGCATCAACTAGAATTAGGAACAGACTATGGAAATGAAATGCAGTAGGGGAACCAGCTTAAATATTGTCATCTGTCCAAATTCCTCATTCAGATCCAAATGAACTAGATAAGAAAGCAGAGCTAAAATGGACACCATGAGGTCACTGCTGGTTTGTATAACGCAGGCCCTCCCTTACAACGTCCCACTTCCAAGTAAGAATGTAAGGTATCTTTTCCCCTCTCTGTCTCCCATTTCATCAGCTCAGAAACCAGCTGAGCATCTCTGAACCTTCCAGATTCCCTGAAAGCTGCCACAAGAGGCCCTGTGGCCACCACTCCCTCAAGGCCATCAGCCATGTGTCACCCCGGCTCCCACTCTCCCTGTGTCACCACCTGCAGGTGAACTACCTGCTTGCTCACTCTCTTTTGCACAAAAACATCCTCTTTAATTCTTATTCCTCCATTCAAAGGAAAAATACATTCCAAGGGCCAAAAAACTCACCTACAAAGGGTTAGAACACAAGCTGCTTGTACACTGAGCCTGTCTGGGGGAGTGAGGGGAACGGTGTAAAGCACTTTGTAGTTCATTAATGCCCTAGGAGACCTCCCTGTGCCTGTGCCTGGTCAAGCCAGGGCTTTTTTTTTTTTTTTTTTTAATATGCCGGAGCTATTCTGCATTAAATATTCTTTATGTAAAACTGACCCAAAAAAGAGTATTTCTAAGTAAGTCTATAAAAAACAAGTTCTGACACTGTGCAAAACCACTCAAGTTCACTCAACAAACAAGTATTGAGCACCAGTTACAGACTAAGCAAACTCAAACCCTGGGCCTGCCTTCATGGCACAACTGTGTCGTGAGCCACCAAACAAGATGGACGGTGGGAGAACCTAAGTCAGAGGGATCTGAACTGTAAGGAAAAGCCAGTGAAGGCACCAGAAAAAAAAGTGACCTCTGAGACTTCGGACGAAGAGCATCTCCGAATATAATTTCAACAGGTGGATATTATTTTTATGATTTAAAAATTAAAAATAGACACTTTTTCTTTCTTTGAGATTTCATCCCCTTAAAAATGAGAACCAGTACAGAAGAAACGTCATAAATGCTCTTCTGGATGCCCCCGGGTCCCTTTACCAGCCAGAAATATAACAGTAGCATTTCAGTGGCTTCCATTACACTAATTGTAACACGAGGTCCCCGAGACAAAACTTTCCCCTTAGACGAACTTTTTGAAGCCCGCAGAGCACAGAAGAGAGTATGGGGAAGCACATCCAAATCTGCCAGGTGCAACAGGCAGGAAATGGGAAAGGTCGACTCCAAAATTACCATGCACTGATTTCATTCATTCAAACAAATATTTATTGCGTGCCCACTATGTGCCAGGCACTGAGCCAGAACTCAGGCCTAATGCCTGGCCTCGGTGATCTTGCAATATAATGATTTGCTTTCAGTCAAAATACTTTGGCAATTTCAAAGAACATTACAGAACATGGTGTGACTTGTGTTTCTCAAAGGAGTCATGTGTTTTCTTGTTTCCTTTTTCGTATCTTAGTGCTTTGAAATGATTCAAATTCACAGAAGAGTTGCAAGAATATTACAAAGACCTCCTGTGTATCCCTTGACCCAGATCCACCAATGACGAATGTTTTTCATCGGCTTTATCATGAGCTCCAAGGTTCTCCCATACCACCCACCCCCATTTCCCTCCCTTCCAGTGTCCTCACTTTCTCTCTCCCCTTCCTCCCTCCCACCAGCTATGGCCATCTCTCCCTCCCTCCCTCCTTTCCTTCCTCCCTCCCTCAATACATATATAAAGTTTTCTTGGACCATATGAGAATAAAGTGTAGACGTCTTCCTTTATCTCTAAATACTACATTGTGCATTTTTCAAGAACAGGACATTTACTTGCATAACCACAGTACAAATATCAATTTTTGGCAATTTAACATTGGTTCTATAGTATTACCTAATTATAGTCCATATTCAGATTCTGTGAATTGTCCAAAATATGGGACTGGTTTGGAGAGGGGAGAATCACAGCTTTTAAAATACGGATTTGAAAGCTCCCTCCTCAACCACCAAATGGACCGAATGTATCTGAAGAGACACCTAGCTTACTTAGGGCTTTCCACGGGGCCTTTCCTAAAGGACTCCAGGCAGATGGAAATGCTCATTATTTTAAAACCCCTTCCCATATTATTTAATGAAGCCCTCTGGCAGGAACAATTCAGCCTCACAATCATCTTGACTTCTTCATGACATTAGTCCTGTTTCCTTTTCTTCTGTAGTCACTGAAAATCTCTGGATAAGAATCTTTTCTCGTAATGAAATTCAAGAGCATCACTTTGACACCCTCCCAGTTAGAAATTGTTCTGATCACAGTACGAAGCACTCCTTCAGCATCTTCAATTTAAAGCAATATTCCTCAATCTTTTATTCATTATCACTCCCCTAAGACAGTTTTATTCATTTTTTTCCAAAGTGCCCCCATGAAATTTTAATACAACAGATATACAATTTATCCATTTATGCCTCATATCTATATCTGTGCTTTATACATAAAGAGAGTAAGATTTTCCCTAACCCCCAGTTCAAGAACCAATTTTTACCTCCTTGGGGACCATATCACCCCCATTGAGAATTCAAGGCTTCCAGTCATTCACAATGTGCAGTGGGCAGAAAAAGGAGAGCAAGCGAGGGGTTCCAGGCACCAGAAGGGAATCAGACCCCCGCTCAGCCCAGGCTCCTCAGCTGTGTCAGTCCTGCCTCCAGGTCCAAAGCCTCTAGGAACAGGTCCTCCTTCCACATATGTGGTCTAGATTCCACCCAGTCCCCTTATAATCTCAAAATATTAGGGACAATTTAGCACATTCCAACCCAGAGGACAAGTCTTGGGAGATACAGGTAAACCTCTCTCTTAAAACAGAGGTGGTGTTATGGGTTGAACTATGTCCTCAAAAAAGGTATGTTGATATAATAATCCCCAGTACCTCAGAATGTGAACTTATTTGGAAACAGGGTTGTTACAGATGGCAAGTCCAAATGAGGTTGTACTGGAGTAGGGTGGGACCTTAATCCAATATGAAAGGGGTCCTTGTAAGAGGGGGAGAGGAGACCCAGGCAGACAGACGCCAGGGAAGACTGTATGACAACTGAAGCAGAGAATGAAGTCCAAGGATTGCTGGCAAACCATCAGAAGATCGGAAGACACAAGGAAGGATTCTCTTCTACAGATTTCAGATTTCTAGACTCCAAAACTGTGAGACAGTAAGCTTCTGTTGTTTTAAGCCACCCGGTTGTGGCACTTTATTACAGCAGCCTTAGGAAACTAAGACAGATGGATAAGCCTTCTGCATAGCTGGGGATGTCTCTGCTATGACTCATTCTGCCCAGCACTCTGAATAGGTGAACAGCCTACTCAAGACTTCTTTGATATCCATTTACCACTCATTAGAGCCAATAAATATTTCTTTACAGCAATCTTCACCTGATGAGTAAAAAACATATTTATATTAAGTCTGAATCTGAGTCAACTAAGTTGTCTGAAAAAGCATCTCCACATGGCTCTGAAGTTGATTTTTAGTTATTTACCTAAAATAACGGCAGATGATAGGTAATCAGGGAGAGTGCCCCATAAATGAATTTAACAGCACCCTTTCCTATAATGTCTGTGTGCTTTCAAAAAAATGAACAAACATCAAGTACTCCTGACCTATTACTTGACTGACTTCATGTAGGTAATGTTCAGGAAAGCTAAATATAAAAATAAGGTAGTTTGTGAAACAACACAAATTTAGGAAAAAAATTTGAATGCATATGAGTTTTTATGAGCAGGGGTTGTACTTCCTTTCTAGACAGCAGCTCCAAAATTATATATTAAAAAATCAGGATGTAGAAGAACTGAACATCATCAACCAAATGTATCTAACTGGCATTTATATAACAATTCACCCAATTGCAACAGAATACACATTCTTTTAAAGTACACATGGAACATTCACCAAATATAGATACATTCCAGATCATAAAACAATCTTTAACAAAATTAAAAGAACCGAAATAATACAAAGTATGTTCTCTGACTTTCTCTGACAATAAACTAGATTAAACTAGAAATCAACAGATAGTAAGAAACTCTCCAAACACTTGGAAATTAAACAACACACTTCTAAATAATCCTTAGTCAAAGAAGAAGTCTCAAGGGAAATTAGAAAATATTTTGAAGTGAACTAAAATGAAAATAAAACAGAACAAAACTTGTGAAGCACAATTAAATCAGTGCTTAGAGGGAAATTTATAGCATTAAATGTGTACACTGGAAAAGAACAAAGGTCTGAAATCAGTAACTTAAGTTTCCACCTTAAGAAACTAGAAAAAGAAGAAGAAACTAAACATAAAAAAGCAGATGGAAAGAAAAAAAGATTAGAGAAGAAATGAAAATTGAAAATAGAAAAACAATAAAAACAAGCAATGAAACAAAAAGCTGATTCTTAGAAAAGATCAATAAATTGATAAACCTCTAGCAAGACTGACAAAGACAAAAAGAGAGAAGACAAATTGCCCATGTCAGGAAGAAAAGAGGGGATAACACTACAGTCCCCACAGATAGTAAAAGGAAAATAAGGGAACACTACAAGCAACTCTACACACATAAATTTGACCATTTATAAGAAGTAGACCAATTACTCAAAAACCACCAACTACCAAACCACTTCCAAGATGAAACAATCTGAATAGCTCTAAAACTATTAAAGAAATTGAATTTGTAGTTAAAATCCTTACAAAAAAGAAATCTCCAGGCCAGATGGTTTACCAGTGAATTCAACCAAATATTTAAAGAAGAAATAACACCAATTCTACACAATCTCTTCCAGAAAATACAACAGAAGCGAGTATTTCCCAACACATTTTGAGACCAGCATTACCATGATATCAAAACCAAAGACAGTATAAGAAAAAGGAAACTAGAGACCAATGTCTTTCATGAATGTAAATGCAAAAACTCCTTAACAAAATATGAGCAAAACAAACATCAAACAAAGAGTAATATACCAAGACCAAATGAGACATCCTGGAAATGCAAGGCTGGGTCAAAATTCAGAAATCAATCGACGTAATCTACCACATTAACAGTCTAAACCGGGGGTCAGCCAACTTTTTTGCAAATGGTCAGCAAGTAAACATTTTATGCTTTGTTGGCCATATGGTCTCTATCTCAACTACTTAACTTTGCTACTGTAGTGCAAAAGCAGCCATAAGACAAGCCATAAATGAAAGGGCATGACTGTGTTTCAATACAACTTTATTTATAAGAACAGGCAGGGTTTGGGCCATGGGTCCTAGTTGCTGACCACTGCTAAAGAAAAAAAACATATAATCTTATCAATTGATGCAGAAAAAGCATTTGACAAAATTCAAAGTACATCCCTGATAAAAACTCTCAGCAAACTGAGAGTACAAGGGAATATTCTCAACCTTATAAAGGCATCACACAAAACCTTCAGCTAACATCATACTTAATGGTACAAGACTGAATGTTTCCCCCTCAGATCAGGAACACGACAAGGACGTCTACTCTCACCACTCTTGTTCAATATTATACCGAAGTCCTAGCCCCAGCAAAAGGTAAAGCAAAAGAAATAAAAAGTTACAGATTGGGAAGAAAGAAACAGAAATGTCCCTATTCACAAGTGATATAACTGTCTACATTGAAACCTCAAGCAATCTCCAAAAATCTTCCTAGAACTAATAAACTGCATTTAGCAAGGTCACAGTATGCAAGGTCAACAAACAAAAGTCAACTGTATTTCTATATAAGCAATAAACATGTGGAAACCAAAAGTTTTAAAATACCATTTATAATAACTCCAAAAAAAAAACCCACTTAGGTAGAAGGCTAACAAAAAATATACAGAATCTGAAGCAAATTACAAAGTTCTGATGAAAGAAATCAAAGATCTAAATATACGGAGAAATACCTTGTTCATGGATCAGAAGATTCAATATAGTAAAGATGTCAATCTTCCCCAAATTGATCTATAGAGTTAATGCAATTCCAAGCAATGCAAATCCCAGGAAGATTTTTTTGTAGATAGAGACAGTATAAACTTTATTTGGAACAGAAAAGGAACCATAGTAGTGAACATAATTTTGAAAAAGAATAAAGTTGGAGCAATCAGGTACTATCTGACTTTAAAACTTGCTGTAAATCTATATTAATAAAAACAGTGTAGTAAACAAATCAGTATAGACAAACATATAGATGAATGGAACAGAATAGACCAAAAATACACCATAGAAATATGGTCAATTCAGTTTTGACAGAAGAGCAAAAGCAATTCAATGGAGAAAGAATAGTTTTTTCCACAAATGATGTTGAAACAATTGGACATTAATATTCAAAAGAATTAACCTAGCCATAAGTCTCATACTTAAAACAAAAAATTAATTCAAAATAGACCACAGATCTAAATATAAAATGCAAAACTGTAAAATTTTTAGAAGAAGAGAAAAATCTTCATGACCTGGGGTTAGGCAAAGAGTTCTTAGACATGACATCAAAAGCAGGATCCAAAAACAAACAAACAAACAAACAAAAAATTGATAAGCTGATAAACTGAACTTTGTTAAAATTTGAAAACAGAAAAGAAAAGCTATAGACTGGGAAAAAATATTTCCAAACCACAACTCCAACAAACTTTTCTTTGTATCCAGATTATACAAAGAAAACTCTCAAAACTCAGCCCTAAAAAAAAAAAAACCCAATTTAAAAATGAGCAAAAGACATTAACAGACACTTTACCAAAGAGGATAGCCAAAGGGCAAATAAGCACATGAAAAAATGTTCAACATCATTAGCCATTAGGGAAATACAACTTAAAACTACGATAAGATACCATCCTACTACATACCTATTAACACAGTTAAAATTAAAAATATCAACAATTCCATTTAGTGCTGGAAGGATACAGAGCAACTAGAACTCTCATACAAGTAGGAGAAAGTTCACTGGCCATCTTTGAGGAGAAACCTTCTTATTTTTGTAATGAGTAGTTACAACACATTTCCCTACACACATCATGAAGAGTTATGCTGCACTTCTGTGCATAAGCAACATGCTTGACATAAGACAAACCAAATTAACCTTGCACATCAAAATCCAGGGAAAGGATAAAATTTTTAAATTTTTTTTTAAAAAAACAAAAATCCCATTCACCCACTGAGATACCTTTTGAGCTTTAGGTAGGACTGCCTGTTTTTGATTTATTTTTTAACATTCATACAGTGCTACTGCCTGCCGGACATCTGCCCTTGCACTTAACAAATAATGACTCATTAAACTTAACCCTCACAGCAACCGTATAAGGTACGGATTGTCATTAGCCCATTTTACAAAAGAGGAAACTGAGGCAAAAAAGGTTAAATCATGTGCCCAAAAGACGTGGAACCTACAGTGTGAGCCTCCTGCCCCTGCTCACTGAAGAGCAGGATTCCTTGGCCTTCATCAGCAAACTGCGGCGGCAGGCAGAGTGCACAGACAGCCACCCCGGCCCAACCAGGAACAGGAGGGACACAGGCATGGCCTTCCCAACCCTCCCAGAGCCTGCGTGTTCTCCATTTTCTCTTTGCTTTCTCTTATTGAGATTCAGAGAGGCCAGGATGAAAAGATTATAGGTTCGGGTTTCTGAGGCCCTTCCCACCCCATCAAGGCTGTGGGACAGGAAGGAGCACCGGGTTCTTTGGAGCAGCCCACCTTGCAGTCACCACAGGAAGGGAATCCCATGTGCTGGCCATGACCCAGGAGGCAAGTGCACACTCCCGGGGAGTCGTGAAGAGCACGCCTCTGACACATCGGAGCATAGAGAAGTGACACATGGGACCCTGGTATGAGAACAAGAAGGCAAAGCTCCACATAAACGGTAAAACCACTGAGAGGATAGCCCTGCATTAGGAGAGGCCCATGAACCTTGAACTCGAAGAGGCAACCAAGTGACAGTACAACTTTACAAACATTTGCCCTCTTTATTCAACAAATGCTTCACGAGAAATTCTCAAACAAGTGTCACCACAATTCTCAATAACAGAATTATATAGTAACGTTGTGGATTTAAAAGTACTTACAAATGATAAATTATTGCAATTTTCCTATGTTGGAGTAAGAGGGAAACAAGCAACATGTTTCTCACTGAAGCCCATTTACAGATGAAGAAGCCGATTCACCCTTCCGGAAGATGAAACAACCATACAAAGAACGGATAAAAAGATGACTCTCCAAAGCCGTCAGTTTGAAGAACCTTTCCTAGGCTGTGGATATGCTGCCTTTATCTAGTTTAATGAACAATTGCTCACAGGCACTAACAAATCCAGTCAACATTATCTGGAATTGTCTAAGAATAATTTTTACCACACCTGAGGCATCTTTCAAAGCAAGTTCGATGAAGCCTACAGAATGGAAACCTTGGTGGCCACCTTAGGGGACCAGAGTTAAGGCAATTGGGATATTTTTTTTATTAGATACATGCTAGATTTAGCCAGGAAGTATATATTGCATGCCTCATAGTCTTTTTTAACAGTCCAAAGGAATTTTGCTTAATTTTTTTTAAATACAATTTCAAATTTACAGAGAAATTACAAGAATCATACAAAGAATTATTATACTACTAAAGGCCTATTAACATTTTCCACATTTGCTTTATCATTCTCTCACACATTCTCTCTCTACATATACATAGTTTTTCCTGAACCATTTGAGAGTAAGTTACAGACATAATGCCCTTTTTACCCCTAAATCTGTCAGTGTACAAATACTAAAATCAGCTATTAAACATGGATACGTTATTAGTGCCTACTCCACAGAACTTGCAGCAATTTTGCCAATCATCATAATAATGTCATTTATAGGAAAAGTAAATATCGGACCACGAGTTACACAATTGTAACTTTGCCAGATAAAGGAATTTAAGGTTTCAAACTAAGAAAGAAAGCAAAAACAGAGAAATAAACAAAAGAAAACAAACAAAAAAAAAACCTAGAAATGCAATAAATTGCCACAAGGCTGGGGAGGAAAAGGAAACAAGCCATGAGATACACAGCAATTCAGATGATCCAATGACGCGAATAACTGCAAATTAGTCTTTTCCAAGTTAGTCATGCTTTGCTTTTCTTCAAAGACTCTACTCCATCCAGACTTAACCTTGACTCCACAGACAGAAGTTTTGTTCTCTTTCTTTGCTACAAAGATTTTCTGAAGCATATCTTTATGTCTGCACCATAAAAACTAACAATCCAGTTATCCGACATGAGAAAAAAAACTGTGGACTTTTGGTTTTTAATACCCTTTTCCTGAGTTTCAGCTGACTGCAAAGGAATCAAGAAAACTGACAGAAAAATTTCAGTTACAGGAAACTGAATGAACCAAGTGACTATTAGTGTTAGAAGCACTTTGGACCAAGGTATCAACTGCAGGCTTCTCGTAAAAAGAAAAAGGCACACATTAGCCAAGCTAATAAAAATTACCACAAAGAACTATGCTAGTGCAAAGAGTAACATAAATATGGTCGTTATATAATAAATGTGCAGTGATGCTCTGTCAATAGCACTCGTCAGCACAAACTGACTTTGTTGTGTTAAACTTTTTAGGGACCAATTACTGTGTGAGTCACCCGGAATACACACACACACAAAATTCCATGCTGTGCTGTTAGCCAACAGAGTCAAGAGGCCCATTTTTAAGATATTAGTAACAGGTTGGGACTCAGAAACACAAGAATCCCAAAAGCACAGTGCATTCTGCAAACATGTGACCCTTCTTGGCTGGGTCCACAATCTGAACCTAACGAACTGGCAGGGTTCCGTAAGAGCCAAGCTTCGTCAGTCGGCACTTACAAATAGTCTTAGGGCCAAAGCGCTTCAGCTCCCCACCCAGCCCCCCAAAAGCCCAAGTGAAGAAAGGATGGCAGAGGCAAGGAAAGTCATTACTGAGGAAAAGCACAGCAGTGGCAAGAAAGTTCTAAGAAAAACCTCTGAATGCACAGCCCTAAAACAACTGTGAGTAACAGTTTCTGACCAGAAAAAAAAAAAAAAAACATCAGACATCATCTACTCACAGAAGGAGATTCTGCCCACAGGAGGACTACAAAATCACTAATTAAAAAGTGGGGGGCCCCAGGATACCTTCTCTGGGGAGGGGCCACTGCTGGAGAGAAAGAGTGAGGGAAAAAGCATAATGATCATCTTGCAGTGGAATGAGCTGGTTTGCCCTGAGGCACAGCCCTCAGTGATCTCATCCATAAAATGAGGGGGTACAAAATCTCCAAGTTCTTCTGCAGAGTATGGAAAAGGAAACAGGCTTTCGAGTCAGACAAATCTCAGCTCTAAAACTTAGTAACTGTGCAACTTTTATCACTCAGTTTCTTCATCTATAAAGTAAGTATTCTACCTGATCAGTTAAGAGTTAGAGTTAGCTGTAGCAGTGGCCTAAACAAAAAGCTCATTTCCACCTCATGGAAAACTCTGGAGGTCAGCAGCGCAGGGTTTGTGAGGCGGCTATTATCTATAAAGTCCTCAAAGGCCAGATTTCCTCTGTCTGGATGGGCTTCATCCCAGTCACTTCAAGGTTCCAGATGGCTCCTGGAATTCCAGTCATCACATCTGTATTCCAGTTTTAGCCATAATGTCTACATTTCAAGAGGAAGAGAAAAGGAAGGGCACACAAAGGTAGTTTCCAGGAAATGACCACGGGACAACTCCACTTACGTCCAGAATGTAATCACATAGCCACGCCTAGCTGCAGGGGGAGAAGGGAGGAGTGGTCAAACAAACAGAGTTTTATTTTGAACAGCCATGTATCCAGCTAAAAACTAAAGTTCCATGACTATAGAAGGGGAGGATGGATACATCTGCCACACCCTCCATCTCACTGGGCTCTTTCAAGGATTAAAGTGAATAATATACGTAAAGTGCCTGATGCTTCCTGGGCCTGCAAATGTACTCCTCCTGATGATAACACTGACACTGCATGATCTGTGGTCTAGACAGCTGGCGGGAAGTAGCCTTTTACAGCCTGGTCTATTATTTTTTACAGCCTCACCTCTTGCTACATCTCACAAAGAACCTGCATTCCAGCCATACCCAACCTTTCCTGGTTTTCATGCCTCCTATCTTTGTACCCACAGAGCCCTCTACCAGGGAAGCCCTCCACACACCCTTTTCTGCATGATGAGCTTCTTCTCTTGGTTATTCTAGAAGGTCTTCCCCCACCTGCCACTTTTCCTCTTATCCCCAGATATAGCTGGTGCTCTCTATCCCAGGTGCTGCCTCTACAATAGCAGCAGCTTGAGCTTAGTAAGGGCTTTCTATGTGCCAGCCACTGAATTAAACCCTTTACACACAGCTTCTCATCCCAACAATCCTATGGGAAAGGCACAATATTATCCCATTGCAGATAAGAAAACTGAGGTACAGAGAGGTTAAGTAGCTTGTCCAAGGTCACACTGGTAGTGAAATGGCAGAGCCAGGATTCAAAACATCAGAGCCTGTGTGCTCTTCGCCACTACATTAAGCTGTGACACTTATGGAAGGATTCTGTGTGTCATTTTAGACCAGAGATGGTCAAACTATATCCTGCTGGGCAAATCCAGCCCAAGGACTGTTTTGTAACTAAGTTTTATTGCAGCACAGACATGCCACTTGTTTACAATGGTAAAGTAGAGTAGCTGCCATGGAGACCACGTGGCCCATAAAGCATAAAATATTTACTATCTGGGCCCTTACAGAAAAAGTTCACCCACCCGTTTGAGACTGTATGCTCCTTAAAAGCAGGACCTGTGTTCTTTCTCCTTGGGTCTCCTGGTTTTTGCATGGAACTTGGCATAGACATGAAAAATGCTTGACAAATATTTTGGGGTATTAAACATTCTACCAAGCCTAATTACATGCAAAGACGAGAGGTCTGGAGGATGATAGTTCTGTTGCTCACTGGGGACTTGGAATGTTTCCTGATTCCGTCCAGATGCTACTTAACAACCAGAAGGCCCAGAAAAACTGTTCAGTGGTTTTCCTTGCATTGCTAACAGATCCCAGCATCTCCGCTGGTGTGACACCCCCCTACCTCCACCCCTACCCCACGCTGGGAGAAGAGCTGAGGATAATTTATACGTCACCTAATCTACTCAGCTTCCCTGAAAGAGGGCCCAGGCAGAGCCCCCAGTTCCACCCACACTTAGGGAGAAATCTGAATTTCACACCTTCCTAAGAGGGGACACAACTTCACACACCAACCTCACCTCATAGTTCTCTGGTCATATAACCAGCATTTCAGATAAACACTTAAAACATCCTGTTAAAGAGTTAATAAAAACTGATATTGATCACCTTTCCATTTTTTATTTTTATCAAAATATTTATAGAAAGGGACCACATCACACAAAACCATAAATAGTCCTCTAAAAACCACAACCCAACACAAAAAAATTATTTGTAGCTCAAATACCTTCTTTGACCTTCAAAGAACAGGCTTGCAACAAAAAACTACGTGGAATGTTTCTTAATTTTATCAGTATTATTGATATAATTGCATGAGGCACAAAGAAAGCATTTTCTTTCTGGCTTGTGACCATGTTCAATCTAGGCTGGGCTATCAAAAACCAAATTCTGGACAATTTTCTTTTTAATTCTCTCTTGGCCTGGCCCCAAATCCCATCAGTGAGGAGCCAGGCAGAGCTGGAAAAAGCTTCCCGCATTTTGGACACCATCAGTTCAATTGTCTCTTTTCAGGACACAGAGGCCCGCATCTCCTCTTCTCTTCCAGATGTCTCAGATTATCGGCCACTGAGCAGATTCTGAGGAAACAGTGGCTGGATGAGCAGCAAATATGGACAACCACCCACCATGCAACTCAGTTTAAGTTCACTGGGCCCCCATCCAGCGGGAGGAAGGGCTATGAAATACCCAAGTATCTGCTAAGGCTGGATCTAAAACAGCCACCAAGGCACACCTAGCTTCCACGAAGTTATTCACTACACTGGCCTGTCTAAAATACAAGAGCTCCCAGTCATCAAACTTCTGCCAAGGACCTTCTTTGCACCAATCACCATGCTAAGGCTGGTGTGTTGCAGCTTCACAACAACACTACTACGTTAGTATCATTTTACAGACGAGGAAACTGAGACCCAAAGTGTTCCATAACTTGCTTAAGGTCTCACAGCAAAAAGGAGGCAAAGCCAGAACGGGAAGGAAGTCCACCCAACTTGCCAGCCTATGCTCCAACACCAGACTGCCACTCTCGAAAGCAATCTGACTCGTATGAGTGAGACAGTCCCTGCATTCTAAAAGCTCTCAGGGTGGCAAAACGGAGGTTGGCAAGCACGGAGAACAACCAATACACTCATACACTGCTGGTGGGAGTGTGAAATGGTTTAGGGAGTTTCGAAAACAATCTGGCAGTTTCTAATGAAGTTAAACATGCACCTACCCTACAACTCAGCATTTCCAGCCTTAGCTATTTACCCAAGAGAAATGAAAGCATGTATTCACACAGAGACTTGTATATGGTAGCAGCTTTATTTATAACAGCCAAAAACCGTAAACAATCCAAAGGTTGATGTACAGGAGAATGGATAAACAAAGGGTGGCATAGTCATACAATGTACACTACTCAGCAATAAAAATGAACAAATTACAAACTACTGATAATCACAACATGGATGAATTTCAGAACATTATGTGAAATAAGCCAGACCCCAAGAACGATACCCCACATTATTCCATTTATATGAAATCCAAGAATAGACAAAACTAATTCATGGTGATAGACATCAAAGAAAGATTGCAAGGGAAGGGGAATTGATTGGAAAGAAGCACAAGGAGATTTCCTGGGGGGATAAAGATGTTCTGTACCTTTTGGAGGAGTGCAAACAATCATCAAAACTCATCAAACAGAATGCCTAAGACCTGTGCATTTCATTTTATATTAACTATACTTTAAAAAAATTCCTCAGGCTAGTAAGTCATTCTGATGATGAAATAGAAAACACAGCTATTATAGGCATACTTCCAAAACTGATTGCTCAGTAGTATTTAAAGAACCCACAAAGACTCTTATTTGCCCATTAAAGGACATTATATTTATTCCCTGGCATTAGAAACAAATTTCTCTCCCAATTGTACCTACCTTACATTTACCAAGGGGCCTGCCTCGAAGACAGAGATGAATGAGTCCACCAACCCTTCCTAACAAGCCCACTTACAGTCATGACAGCAACCCGTGCCCTCCCATGAAAGAGATGCCTGTCACCATGGCAACCGCTGAGGGTGGGGAAGTGGAGTGGGCGAGGGAGACATTGAGAGCTGAAGAACCACCTTAGGATTACAGCTGTGTGGTTGGCTGAGTAACGGACACTCCTCCCCGCTCCTCCAAATACCTGCATCCTACTGCCAAGAACATGCGGATGTTACTTTATACGGCAAAGACCTTGCAGGTGTGATTAAATTAAGGATCTTGAGAAGGGAAGATTATCCTGGATTTTCTGGGTGGGCCCAAAATGCAATCACAAGTGTCCTTATAAGAGAAAGGCAGAGTACAGAGCTTCTGTTTGGGATGATAAAAATGTTCTGGAAATAGATAGTGGTGAAAGTTACACAACATGGTCAACTTAATGTCACTGAATTATACACTTAAAAATGGTTAAAATGGTTTGTATCTTATGCATATTTTACCACAATAAAAATAAAGAGGGAGATTTGATAAGCACAGAGAAGCACATGTGACAATGGAGGCAGAGACTGGAATGAAGGAACTCAGCAGCCAATAGAAGCTGGAAGAGGCAAGGAACAATTTGCTACTCTTAGAGTCTATGGAGACAGCACATCCCAGCTAACACCTTGATTTCAGCCCAGTGGAACTGATTTTGGACTGCTGCCCTTCAGAACTGGGAGAGAATGAATTTCTTTGTTTTAAGCCATTAAGTATGTGCTAATTTGTTACAGCAGCCATAGGAAACTAATACAGACTAGAAACCTAAAACCAAGTACTGATTCTGCAGGCAGTCCACATTCCCCCACGTTTTCCCAATATCAACCCAAATGGCACAGAAATATCCAAATTAATAAAAGTCATTTTTCTGGAAGAAGAAAACATTGGAGAACATCTTTATCACCTTGGAATAGGCAAAGATTTCCTAAATAAGACTCAAAAAGAATTAATCAAAAGGGGAAAAATTGACAAAAGTGACTATATTAAAATAGTTTCAGTTTACAAAGACACTATTGAGAAATGAAATGGCAAACCACAGAGCAAAAGAAGGTGTCTGCTCTCTATATTTATGTGGTGCCTGTGTGTATTTATATAAAGAACTCTTATACTTCAGTAAAGGCAGACAACTCAATAGATAAATGGGCAAAGGACCCACATAGCACCTCAACAAACATGACATTCAAATGACCAATAAACACACGAAAAGGTGTTCAATATCATCAATCATCAGAGAAAGACAAATTAAAACCACAATGAGACACCACCACACACCCACCAGATTAGTTAAAATGAAAACAACAGAAAATACCAAATGTGGGCAAGGAGGCAGAATATCCAAAACTGTCACACACTTCTGGTGGGAGCATTAATTGATATGACCACTTTGGAAAACTCTCTGGCAGTATGTAGTAAGCTGGACATTTGCATACCCTATAAATCAATATTTCCACTGCTAGGTATTACACCCAGAGAAAAACATATACATATATATTCTCCAAAACACAAGTACTAGAATGTTCATGACAGCACTATTTATAATAGCCAAAACCTGGGAAGAATCCAAATGTCAATCTACAAGAGATATAAATACTTTATAGTACATTCATACAATGGAATACCAAACAGCAATGAGAAATGAAAAGACATTACACACTACACACAGCAACATAAGTGAATAGCATAAACAGGATGTTAAGGGAAAGAAGCCAGACACAAAAGAGTACATACTGTACAATTCCATTCATATGAAGTTCAACGTGAGGCTAAACTAGTTTATGGTGTTGGAGATCAGAAGAGTGGGTACCCTATGGGGGTGACCAGAAGGGGTGCTTTGGCTGCTGTTTCTTGATCTGGCTGTATTCCATTTGTGAAAATTCACTGTACTGCACATTTAAGTTTAGTGCACTTTTCTGAATGTGTATTAGACTTCAAATGTAACCCTAAAACCAGGTTGTTCAGAGCTTATGTGAAAAAGCATGAGAAGATTTTTTTCTCAGTAACTTTTTCAAACTGCAAAATGGATACACCTTTGGGAAAAAAAATAATAGAAAAAATAAAAGGTAACAAAATAAAAATCACCCGCAATCCCACCAACCAAGGAAAACCACTGTAACCATTTTGGTATAAATGAAAATACAGTTTAAAAAAACAAAAACAAAAATCAGATCTTGCAGGAAGTGGTTAACACACAGCAGGGGCTCAATAAATATTTTGAACAATAAATGAATAGATCATATTATACACTGTTTTCTAATGTAAGCAACCATCCTTTATCATGATTTTCAATGAATCAATGTAATGTCCCTAAGGGCTTTCAGTGCACAATTTCAGACCAATGTGGAAACCCAAATAGCATGATATACTAATACTTCTTAAACACATGTAGGCAAGAACATAAAACCCAGAGCAAGACTCTCAACCCTTATATCACCAATTACTTCTAAAATTATTTGAAAACTCAGACAACCCTCATTTTAACTCAGTGTGGTATTAAAAGTTAATACATGGTTCCAGTCAACGAAGATGGTAGTATAAGAGACTCCAGGATACTGTTCCCCCACAGAATCTCTGACAAAATCCAGCAGAGCCAACTTACTTAGAACTCCAGAAAACAGTTAGAGGGTTACAGTAATGGGTGAAGACCAAATCAAGAGAACACACCTTTAAAAATGGGAGAAAAAAGTTTGTGGCACCCGTGCTAGCTCCTCCCCCACCCCCTTCCCAGCACAGTGTGGAGCTGGCCTCCATGCCCACCATAGGTCCCTGGTCCTGTTCCAGATGGAGTAGAGCCACCCCTATGTGCATACTGAGGTGGCTGCATGTCCGTGCCAATCTATCAGGTGGCAACCTGTAAGACTGAACCAGGAAACTCCTCTCTGGCTGGCCCTCCCAGAACTTGACGTGCACGCAGAAAGAGCTTACAGGCAGCTAAAGCAGTGAAAGAAACAATTAAATCAAAGTAGGCTGGGGCAAAGGCTTACCTGCCTTAAGATATACAATAGAGCTCCCAGGAGGGAAACAAACTCTATTTTATAAGGAATAGAGGGGGCATTTGAATTCCTGTAAATAGGGGAATTTCTAAGGCCACAAGCAAGCACAACTTCAGGACAAAATGGAGTCTGAGAAGAGACTGAGAAAACACTGGACTTCACTTTCACCTCAAGCCAATATTCTTGATAGAGAGGACTAAAGGAGAGTACCAGCCATCACAGCCAATTTGCAGAAACTATGAAAGACATTCTTTGCATTGTTGTCTTTGTCTTTATTAACTCCTAGTCCTCAAGGAAATCTATGTCATATCACTAGCTGGATACAAACTTAAGGAACAGACAGCTCAGGAACTAAATTCCAGAGTTAATACTTTAAAATATTTAAATGTGCAGTGTACAACAAATGTTTACAAGATAAACAAAGAAACAAGAAATGATGGCCCATGCAAAGGAACAAGATAAAAATCCAGAAACCATCAACAAAGAATACCAGACTTTGGAAACACTGAACAAAGACTTTTTAAGAAATGTCCTCAATATGCTCGAGGAGATAAAAGAAAACATGGAGAATAAACTAAAGGACATCAGAAATAAAACAATTAATGAACAATACAAGTCTCTCAAAAAGGAGATAGAAATTTTAAAAAGAACCAAACAGAATTACTGGAGTTGAAGACTACAATAATTGAAATGAAAAACTCCCTAGAGTATTTCAGCAGTAGATTGAAGTAGGCAGAAGAAAGAAGCAGTGAACTCAAAGACAAGACAACTGAAATATTTCCAGCTGAGGAGAAGAAAAAAAGAAGGGGAAAAAAAAAAAAAAAAAAACCGTGAACAGAGCTAAGAGGCCTGTAGGATACCATCAAGTATACTACTATATACATTATGAGAATCCCAGGAGAAGAAAAAGAGAGAGAAACAGAAGGAATTTTCAAAGACAGTAACAGAAAACTTCCCAAATTTAATGAAAGACATGAGTATACATACTCAAGAAGCCCAAGGAAAATCCAAACAGGATAAACTCAATAAGAACTACATTCAGACACAAAAAGGTCAAACTGTCAAACACTGGTGACAAGGGAAGAGTACCGAAAGCTGCAAGACAAGAAGCATGCATTATTTACAAGGGAGTGCCAATAAGATTAAGTACATTTTTCATATTTTTAAAAATGGCAGCAAGAAAGTAATGGGATGAAATATTTAAAATGATGAAAGAAAACAATTAAAAACCTAGAATTTTATATCTAGCAAAACTGTCCTTTCAAAAAATGTGGGAGAGATTAAGACATTCCTAAATAAACAAAAGCAAGACTAAAGAGAGTACTCAGACTGACAGGAAAGGACACCAGATCATGGCCCAAAGCAGCCTAAAGAAATGAAGACCTCTGGTTAAGGTAAAGATGTAGGCAATTATAAATGCCAGTAATATTGTAATGTAATTTTTGGTATGTAACTACACTTCTTACAGGTTCTAAAATGCAAATACATATAAAGTAAAGACAAATCAATGGTTCTGGACATATAATATACAAAGATATAATTTGTAATAAGTACAACAAAAAGGTGGGGGGGTATGGTGTATAGGAACAGTGTATGTGTATGATATTGAGGTTAAGTTGGTATCAAATCAAATGTGATTGTTATAATATAGCATGTTAAATTTAAGCCCCATGATACCAATCAGAAAATATCTGAAAAATATAAACAAAAAAGAAATGAGAAAGGATTCAAAATGGTATACTACAAAAAATCAAGTAACTAAGAAAGTAAGCATTAATGTAAAAATTGAGGGACAAAAAGGATATAAGACATATAAAGACCAAATAGCAAAATGGAAGCAGAAAGTCATACATTTTCAGTAGCTACTTTAAATGTAATTGGATTAAACGCTCCAGTCAAAAGACAGAGATTGGCAGAATGGATTAAAAAACATGACCCAATTAGATGCTATGTACAAGAAACTCACTTTAAATTCAAAGACACAAGTAGATTGAAAATGAAAGGATGGCAAAAGTATACCATCCAAACAGAGAGCTTGGATAGCTATACCAATAACAGATAAAACAGACTTTAAGTCAAAAATTATTAGGAAGGACAAAGAAGGTCACCGTACTTTGAGAAAGAGGTTTTAATTCCACAAGAAGACATAACAATTATAAATTTATATGCACCTGACAGCAGAGTCCCAAAATACATAAAGCAATTATTGACAGATTTGCACAACACTGTACTGGAAGTTCTGGCCAGAGCAATTAAGCAAGAAAAAAAAAATAATAATAATAAAAGGCATCCAAATAGGAAAGAAAGAAGTAAAACTTTCATTATTTGCAGATGACATGATCCTATATATAGAAAATCCTAAAAATCAATGACAAAGCTTAGAACAAACAAATTAAGCAAAGTAGAAGGGTACAAGATCAACCCCAAAAATCAGTACTGTTTCTACACAGTACTAATGAACAATCTGAAGGAGAAATCAAGAAAAAAATATTCCGTTTACAATAGCAACTAAAAGACTCAAATATTTAGGAAAAAATTTAACCAAGGTTGTAAACACTTATAACAGAAAACTATAAAACATTGCTAAAAGAAATCAAAGAAGACCTAAACAAATAGAATGACATTACAAGTTCATAGACTGGAAGACTAAATATTGTTAAGATATCAGTTCTACCACAATTGATTTAGAGAGTCAGTGAATGCTGTGGTGGTTTGGAGCTGCATGTTCTCCAGGGAAACATGTTCTTAAATTTAAATTCATCCCTGTGCATTGAACCCATTGTAAGTAGGACTTCTGATGGGATTACTTCAGTTAAGGGGTGGCACAACCCAATCAGGACAGGTCTTAATCCTATTACTAGAGTCATTCATAATCAGAATAAAATTCAGAAGGAGAGAGAAAAGGCCATGTTAGCCAGAACAGAAGGGAGAGGCCAGGAGAGGCCACCCTCTGCATTGCTATGTGACAGAGGAACCCAGGAACACGGATCCACAGCAGCCAGCCTCAGAATGCCAGTCTTCAGGAAGAAAGCATCACCTTGATGACACCTTGATTTGGACTTTTCCCAAACTCAAAATTGTGACCTGATCAATTCCCATTGTCTAAGTCAACCCATTTAATGATATTTGCTTGAGCAGTCAAGGAAACTAAAATAAATGCCTAGCTTTCTTTGAAGAAACGGAAAATCCAATCCTATATTTATACGGAAGGGTAAGGGGACCCAAATAGACAAAACCATCTTGAAAAGAAGAAGAAAGTTGGAAGACTCACATAAAATCAACTCAAAATGGAGCAAAGATTTAAATATAAGAACCAGAACTATAAAACTCCTAGAGAAAACATAGGAAAGCATCATCAGGATCTTATGTTGGGCAATGGTTTCTTAGACTTTACATCCAAAGTACAAGCTACAAAAGAAAAAAATAGATAAATGGGACCTCATCAAAAGTTAAAACTTTTAGGCATCAAAGAACTTTCCTATGAAAGTAAAGAGACAACCTACATAATGGGAGTAAATATTTGGAAACCACACATCTGATAAGTGCTTAACAACCAAAATACATAAATAAATACAACTCCACAACAAAATGACAGCCAACCCAACTTTTAAAACGGACAAAAGACTTGAACAGACATTTCTCTAAAGAAGATATATAATTGGCCAACATGAAAAGATGCTCAACATTATTACCTATTAGGGAAAATGCGAAACCACAATGAGACACCATTTCATACCCATTACAATGCCTACTATTTAAAAAATGTAAAATAACAAGTGTTGGAGAGGGTGTGGAGAAATTGGAACCCTCATACATTGTTGATGGGAATGTAAAATGGTGGAGCCACTTGGAAAACAACTTAGGAGATCCTCAGAAAGTTAAATACAGAATTAACCAGATGATCTGGCAATCCCACTTCTAGGATTATACCCAAAAGAACTGAAAGCAGGGACTCAAACAGATATGTTGCACACTGATGTTCATGGCAGCATTATTCACAAATGCCAAAAGGTGAAAACAACCCAAGTATCCAAAAATGGAAGAATGGATAAATAAAATGTAGTATATACACACAATGGGATATAATTCAACTATACAACGGAAATGAAGCTCTGATACATGTGACAACACGTATGAACCTTGAAGACATCACATTCATTGAGTGAAATAAACCAGACAAAAAAGGATAAATATTGTATAAGTTCACTGATATGAAATAAAATTAGAATAAACAAATTCATAGAGTCATAAATTAGCACACAGGTTACCAGGGGCTGGGGTAGGGGTAGGGAATGGGAACTTAATGCTTAATTGGTATAAAATTTCTCTTTGGGGTGGTAAAAAAGTTTAGGTAATGGGTGGTAGTGATGATAGCAAAACATGGTGAATGTAATTAACATCACCGAATTATATATTTGAATGTAGCTAAAAGGAGAAATTTTAGATTGCACATACGTTACTAGAATCAAAATTTAAAAAAAAAAAAACATAGACCTGTACAATACAGAGAACCTTAATATAAACTACAGACTATAGTTAACAATATAATTTAATAATATTGTTTCATCAATTGCAACAAAGGTACCACACTAACACAAAATGTTAACAATAGTGAAAACTGGGGAGTGGGGGGCAGTGTATATGGGAACTCTGTATTTTCTGCATGATTTTTCTGTAAACCTACATCTTTCTCCAATATAAAAATAAAATTAAAAAAATTAATATATATCCCAATGGCTTTTTAAAATGAGACAAGTGACCCCAAAAGAACTGGGAAATCATGGCTAGTGGCTAAATGCTACATTTTCCAAGCATGTTGTTTATCCAGATCAATTCAAGCAAGCTCTGGATATTTGGTCACTAAAACCCCACGTAGGGGGGCTTGTGTTGGCTCTAAACCCAGAATGGCATGTCACAAGAAAATCTAGAATTCCTGACCCAGATACAAAGGCTGATGGTTGCAGAGAACAGGGCAAATTACAAACATATTAACACAAGGACAAGGTGACAAAGAAATAGAGAACCATTTTTATATTAATATTAATAGCTAACACTGGCCAAAATAGAAATAAGCCCTGCTTTGATTTCCTCTCTGTCATTCACTCATTTTCTTATTTGTTCCACAACATTTACTAAACCCTTATTATGCCAGACACTGTTATAAGCACTGGGGAATTTTGTTTAAATAAGACAGACAAAATTCCTTGTCCTCAGGGAGCTTACTTTCTAGTGCACAGACAAAAAAGAAAATACACAGAGTATGTCAGATGGTGGTGCTCTAGAGAAAAATAAAGCAGGGAAGGGAATTAGGGATTAGGGGCAGGGGGAGGGGAGTAACCTCCTGTCCATATAGCTGAGTATTTTGGTCCCAAGTTCTGAAATGATCCCTTCCAAGTGAAGTCATCATCTTCTCCTGAAAGAACTCTGTGATAATTATGTTAATGTGGTCCGAGGGTAACTACAGCACTCAGAAATTAAAACCAAGAGTTTTATGGCCTAGAAAGAGTCCATTTAAGAAGGGATGAATTGAAGATCCAATAATAGATACCACTTCTCAATTCCTTGCTACACACTATTCTCAGTCCTTTATATGCTGGTATTCTCATTTAATCCTCACAGTGAACCAATGAGAAGGATAACATCAGTTTCCCCATTTAACAGATAAGAAAATAGAAGCCCAGAGGAGTTAAGAAACTGGACCAAGGTTGCACATGTGCTAAATGTTGGTGACAGGATTTGAACCCAGAGCCTACACTATTCTTCCTCCCCAGATGAATACCTACTGGTGGCCTCAAGTTTTCTGTTGCCAACATGTGTCTTTGCCTAGTCAAGATTTGCCTTTCAGTATTTTACTGAGTTCTTACAACCCCACCCACCACCAAAAAAGAACTGGAGGCAGGTTCTATACTTGCAGTGTCCTTTTCTCTCCAAACAAAACAAAAAGTGAATGGCAATAAAGACCCTTAAATATTTATATATCGATTCCTAGATCAAATTAGAAATTCTTCCCTCAAACACTTCCCTTTATAGGCAACCCCAAAGTAGTGCCATTTTGGTTTGAGACTAAAATTAGCCTTAGGGTAAATACGAGTTCATATAGACAATTTCTTACTCAGCTTAGGTCACACAGAACCAAACAGAACCCTGGGTTGCCCTGCCCTACCCACAAACATGTCCCCCCGCTGAGATCTTCAACTCCATCTATGACACCTCATCCTCCTGGCCTCCCAGCCCCTCAACTCAGGAGTTATCTTTGGCCCTTTTCTTTCTCTCACCTCTACATCCAATCCATCGGCAACTTCCATTCTCTCCACCGGGAAATCATTTCCCAAATCTGCCCCTTCTCTCCGTTTTCCCTGCTCCCCAGGATCTCCTGCCTAGATCACAGTGCCCTCCTAACTGGTTTCTCCACTCTGCTCTTGCCCCTTAAAAATCTTATTTCCAGTTGCCCGTGAGCCACCTGAGCTCGCCTTCCAGATGGATGAATGGCTGTGAGCGGGAAGGAGCCGCTGCTTTTCCCAGCCACTCTCATCCAGGTTCAGTCCCCTGGTCGGCACAGCCCATGGAAATCAGTGAGCACTTGCCCATGAAGAAAACTCGGAAGATTAGCAAGGGAAAAATAAAAGAGGATAGCTTGACTACCTTTCAGAGAAAGCAGAGATCAGGCAACAAAGGCAGAAGGCAACTAATAAGAAGTCTATGCAGATGAGAAAAATGATTGGTTTTTTAAAAACCAGGTGCTACTGCCAAGTAGGTATATACTCTAAGTCAAGATTTTGTAGGGTGAGCAGTCATTACATGTGCTATAACTTATCCTTATAAAGCTGTCTATTTTAAACTTTGTCTTTCAATCTGGCTTACTATCATGTTTTAGAACCATTCTGTAAAGAATAAAACACTAACAGTGCATGTAATAAAAAAATTTTTTTTAAAAAACCACCCTATCTCCACCCAACAGCCACAGTGAACGTTCTAAAGCATAAATCATGTCACCCCCACCACCTAAAATCCTTCCTAAGCAACTAGAACACAGACTGAAATTCTTACCCTCACCTACAAGGCACTGGTGATCCGGCACCAGCCTGCCTCCCAAAAACTCTTGGGATTCACTCTCTCTGGTTCACCCCCTTCCAGCCACTCCAGCCTCCCTGCTGTTGTGCATCACCAGAAAGCCTGTTCCTACCTCCCCGGCTTTGCATTTACTGAGCCGCATGCGTATGCCCAGAGAGCTCTTCTCCTACTTTCTTCTCACTACTGGCTCAGTTGGTGTCACCTCCTCAAACAACTTCTCTGATCCATAGTATGAAAAACAAAAAGTGGGCGATAAGGTAGTGCTGTAGCTTAAAACGTGAATAGCAGTAAAGATCCCAGATTCACACTTAAATAATTTCCACGAAGAGCTGCTTTTTTCTCTTCAAGTTTTTTAAACTTCATAGCACTTACAACTTTCTGGAATTTTCTTATTCATTTGTTTAGATGTATTTACTCTTTAACACCCTCCTACAAATCTATACAATGCTATTGCATCTGAATATTTTCCTTAGGTATATATGATAATCAATTATAGAAAACCTTTAATGCATATTTTCCCCATATTCTGATTATTTCACACTCTCTCAGCCAATGAGTGTGAGCCAAGTGTCCTGGACATACAATCCTGAGTTGAGTGTGTTCCATACATGTGATTTTCAATTCTGTGTCATCTTTTTATGTCACTTATTTTGTATTCTGGCCCAAACTGCCTTCCAGAGAGCCTGCTGATGAGGCTGAGGGTACTGCAGATAAATAAAGGAAGAATATGATGCTGAGTGTTAAAATGCAAGCTTTACACCAACTTGAGGACATGCAAAAGGAAAGCAGGACAAAAATTGTTAATGGTGTTAAGTTCTGGGAGCTGGTGAAGGGCATTATAAACAGCACAGCAGCCTGGGAGGGTTCTCCAAGAATTGTGTAGCTGGAGAGTCCTCATTAACTGCAGGGGATTTGAAAAGAACAACCAAAGGTAGATGCTACAGAGCCCCAAAAGGAAGGGAGCACAACTCAGTGAGCCCACCTATCTGTACCAAGGCAATCCTCTGGGCTGGGGACAGGAGGGAAGAGAAGGGAACTCCATCAACTTTTTAATTCTGAGTCTCTTCAACTATTTCACAAGAAAATGCTCATGTGTTTTGTTCACTGGTATAGTGCCAGCTCCTACAACAGAAGGTAGTTCCACTAAGCACATAATTGGTGCTCAATAGTCACTGAGTAAATAAATTTACGAAAATTTCCAAAGTTTCTGTCTTTATCCTCTTCTCTCTTCTTTTTCACTGATGCTTATCTCCCTTTGTAAGACCTCTTGGGAATGGAGAAGTATGCAATCACAGAGCAAGCATAAATCTTTTTCAGATCACTAATGGACCCTCAGCCATAGTTCAGAGAACATGGATGTGGGAAATATAAACCCTGACACTAAGCATTAACCATTAAAATGAGACAATGCTTCTGAAGACAGCGGTAGACTTGGAAGATGGGAGTCTATTGTGGTAAGAACAAACATTGGCAGACAGCTATAAATCACAGTAAACCAATTCCATAACGATAAGCCTCACTTAGGCATGCTCAGTAGTGTACACAATACGTTTCACCTATGTAGCCTTCAGTCACACAGGATGATGATGATGATGATGATGATGATGATGATGATGATTTTGCCTCTTCTCAACCTTGCCTCCAACCTAAAAACCCCAATGGATTTTAATTTATGCAAAAGCATGAGTTACTCTTCCTAAATCTACATCAAAAGGCAACTCCTTTCAAGTATGTTACAGGTACAACACTGTCCCCAACAAGTAAAATAACTGGAATCCAGGGTAAAAGCTCTGTTGGCATCATAAGTTACTTGAAAACAAAACATTCCAAGTGACTGTCCGACACACAAACGAAACGCTGTCACTGACAAGGCACCCTAAGGTGTCATTTACTAGACACAGTTACCAAGAACTGAAATCAGATTTAGTCATCTCATCCCTCTTTCTTCCTATGCACGCTATCTATTCTTTTACAGCTTTCGGGAATTGACGGACAAGGGAGAGGCAAGAGCAGACACTGGGGTTAGTTTGAGAAATAAAAGGATTCGAAAGATAAAGTGCAATTCCACTACTATAGAAACAGATCTCCAAGGAAACCAGGGAATTCAGAAAGTTCTACATCAATATAGAAACAACAGTTTGTGTACTTTGGAAGTCATCTTTTCCTAGTGAAGTTTCATGCACAGTATCTGCCAGTCATGTTTGAGCTGGATGCAACCTGAACATTTCCAAACAAGCTACTGGAAGATACGACCAAGCAATAATCTAGTTTAACCAACAGAAACAAGCAAGAACTCCCGGGGTGTGATTCAAATCTCATATCCATCCTTAAGAGCCCCAGGTCTATTAACATCTAAGAGCTTTTAAAAGCAAGACAAAAGATCCCAACTTGAACGGACATTTGTGTTTCTCTCTAGCTTGTTTCTGAAAAACAATATAAAAAATTCTAAACAGCAGTACTCCATCTGCCTCTTTTAAGTCTTCTTCACTATAATATTCCACACACTGCCACCCCAAGTGTGTGTGGGAGTCCTCTCCCTTGACATCCCCACCATTCCACATGTCCATAAACTAGGCTATTCAAAACTGTTAGGGGAGAGAGAGCAAGAAACTTCAAAAGACACCCAGAGTGGGGGGAAAATAATAATAATAATAACAATAATAATAATTTAAAAAGCAAACCGTCCATCTCGTAAGGGGAGAGATGTTAAAATAAAATAAAAACACTAAACTAAGAGATGTTAAAATAAAATAAAAACACCAAACTTTCTTTGCAGCGATTGGCGGTCCCAAGTCACAACCGGGGAGGGTGTACCGCACACGAGCCAGAGGGCACCGAGGATGACAATGGGCAGCTTTTTGTTTGTTTTGTTTTTAATGACCAAAGTTTAAAATGAACTATTTTATGAAGAGAATTGTTGAGATCGGACCAGATATATTAACGCTTTTTCAGCAGGGCACAAGGCACGCTACCTCTGCCTTCCTTTCTCAGCCATCTTCAAGGGTGCGGGACACCGCTGGCAGGCCAGGCACGACGGCGACCAGCACGGTCCCCTGCCACTCCAGCCCCTCCAGGTACCACTCACTACAAAGGAAAATTAGAGATCTCGCCTCCCTTCCTTCCACTGCGTCGCGCCCCACCCTGAACACCCCACCTCACGGGCGCAGGGACGCAGGAAGGACACCCATGCGTAAGCGGGACCGCGTTCGCCAGTGGCCCCATCGTGTGCACCCACACTCACACATACACTGAGCGGCGCGCAGGAAGGGGCGCGCGCGTTACCTGTTCTGCCAGCCCTGGAGGAGGTTGGTGTATTTGCTAAGCACGCCTTCGAGCGCGGGCTCCCTCCTGCGGCCGCCTCCCCCGGACGGGCTAGCGGCCGCCGAGCCCGGGCTGCTGCGACTGCCCCCGCCGCCGAGCCCGGCCACTGCCGACCTGGACACCCCCCGGCCCGCCAGGGAGCAGGAGGGCGAGGAGCCCGCCGAGGTGGCGCGGCTGCTGCTGCGGCTGCTGCTGTTGCTGCCCCCGCCGCCGCTGTCAGCGCCCTGGGCCGCCCTCTCCATGGTCCGTGAGCGCCCGGAGCGCAGGAGCCAGCCACCGAGACGGACCCGACGCTGGGGCTCGCTGCGCGGCGGCGACGGCGGCGGCGGCTGCTACAGCTCCTGGCGCTCGGGCCGCGCGCGGCTGCTCCAAATCTCCGGGAAATGCCTGACTCATACAGGAGGAAGAGGAGGAGGAGGCGAAGGAGAGCTGGGAAGGAAGCCAACCCGGCTGGATGCAGCTGCGGCCGCCCCTCCTCCGCGGCGGCCCCAGCCCCGGCCCCTCCCTCTGCACTAGTTTCCCCCGCAAGTTGCGAGCGTGTGGCCGGCTTGGCCCGACCTGCTCCGGTCCCTCCTCCTTTTCTTTCGTGTCCCCGAGGCCGCCCAGGCCCGGGGCGGAGGGTGCTTTGGAGTGCGGATCTGCAGGTCGGGCACGCCCTAAATCCACGCCCTGCCACCCCTCGAGCTCCTTGCGCCGCCCCCTCTCGGATTTGGAGGTAGTGAAAAGGGAATCTCCGCGCGTGACTCCCCACCCCCACCCCACCTCGGGACCTGGAGGGAGGAGAGGCCCCACCCACTCTATCCACCCGGATATAGACCCGCCTGGCCCGACACGCATTCCTTCTCTGTCTTCCGCACACAGTCCTCGCCCAGGCTCACTTACATTGTAACCTGTAAATTAGCCTCAGAGGCAGAGCAAAGTACAGGGCAGAAGGCCTTGCGGGTTTTCCTGCGTGTCTGAGGAGAAGGGAGGGAAGGTGACTCTTCCAGGTAAGCTCTCCGGGTGCATTATTCACGCAGTGGAGTTATGCTAATGCATAAAGGACACTAGGGCCAGACTAGGGTGAGACGAGGCAACTCACGTTCGTGTAAGTGCCTCTTTAAATTGTGCGCCCTAGGCTCCTCTTTTGCCTCACCCCAGTCCCTACACACAACCCTGGAAAGTCAAAATCCACCCTTCTCTATCATACAGCACCACTCCCCCGGTAAGACTGCCCCAAAAGCAAGGGGAATTAACAGACACCTTACAAACCTGAGGGAAATTCTGTGTTGGATGTACTTTCTATTTCCAACCCCACTCCCACTCCAGGATATACGGAGCTTCAATTAAGTCTCTTAATCTAAAATGGTTGCTCTTGGGCCAAAGTAAATGAGTTGCATGGGGAGTTAATGCTTAATGAGTGCAGAGTTTCTGTTTGGGGTGATGGAAAAGTTTCTGTAGTGGATGGTGGTGATGGTAGCACAACGTTGTGAATGTAAACAATACCACTGAATTGTATACTTGAAAGTGGATAAATATATGTTGTATATATGTTACCATAATACATGGCTTCAAACATTTACTGTAATCTTTTTTTCAAAAAGTAAATGAGTTGCATTCTCTCCACCCACTAATAATTTTGTGAATAGAAATGTCCAATGCAATCTGCAAGTTTCTAAAACTAGAAAATTAGCTTTAGGTAGCACAGTCCCCTCACCCACCCCCACACACATACCATACACGTGAAAATAACCGGATCACCTTCTGGTATCAACCTGGTCATATCTGTGTTAGAAACACCTGGTCTAATGTGTTCTTCATCCCAAATAATAACAATAATAAGAATAGGTTTAAAAAAAGGGTGTGTGTGTGTGTGATATGACTACTCTATAAAGGGTATACAAACACATAAAGGAAATAATTCAACATTTTAAAAAAAATTGCTGAGTGGAATAGAGTCAGCTCTCATGGGGGCAGTTCCCCAAGCTTGACCCCTTTCTAGTTTTAAATTCTTCCAGGAAGCTCACAAAGGCAGTTTAGCTCTAGATATCTTACTGGAGAAGCTTCTGAGGCTGATTAGAAGTGGTTGTGTCCCCTGCTAAATTACAATTCCTGGTGCCAACACAGTAAAAACAGAAAAGTTCCCCAAAAGAGGTTGCATGGTAGAAAAGACCAGCTTTGAAGCCAGACTGTCCTGGAATTTGACCTTGATTAACTTACCTCTTTTAGCCTTATTTTTCTAACCCACAAAATGAGACTGATAACACTGGCTACAATGAATGGAAGAAGGTTTACTTGTTCAAAACATTTACCATCTCTCTATATAGGAGGAGTAAGTACCCTTCCTCCACATTGACCTCCGGCTTCCCATGGAATTGATTTGACCAATGGAATGTGAACAAAAGTAATGCATGCCACTTTCCAAACATAAGCTTTAAGAGCCATCATGTGGTTCCACTTTTCTTTCTGCCAGGAGAGCAGCTGGTACCAGATAGGGGCTCTTCTGCTTGAGTTCTGGAATGAGAAGATACCGAGTAGAGCAGAACTGAAGCCAGTTTGTATTGGCCATATAAGGAGGAAAATAATTGTTACTGCCACTGAGATTTGGGGGTCACTTGTTAGTAGAGCCTAACTTTACTTACACTGGTTGATACATTGATTAGCATGTGAATGATCATTGTCCTTTATTGACAGTAAAGACTGAGAAGGTGGGTGCATATTGAACTACAGATGTCAGTTGTTACATGCCAAAACAGCACCTGTTTTATGGGTGACTGCCCACCCTAGGTTCCTATTAAAAGGAAAGAAGTACCATTATTTTATTTCATGTTATTTAACCTATACCACAATTACTCCACATACCCAGCCAACCTAAGACTGGATAAGCTAGCCCAGTAAATTGTCACCTGAGACCAAAAAAAAAAAAAAAATCAAGACACTCGACAGACTTCAGTTTGAGAAGGGAGCTAAGAGCTAAGCTGAAAGGAATAGTCAGTGCCATGGTGGACCAGAAGCAAATCAGCTGGGTGGAGCCAGAAATAGCAGAGGAGGCAAGTTTAACAAGAGAAAATGGAGCAAATATGCTGAAAGAAAGGGCAATACAATGAAAGAGAGGTGATGCACATGCTGTTCTCTCTCTCTCCTGGCAAAACTCTTACCTGCTCTCTTGATCTTGTTAGTCCTTCTACTCATCTGTGGAGTTTTGACTCAAAAATCACTTATTCCATGTAGACCCGGCATCGTGGGATGGAGAACATCTTCTTGACCAAAAGGGGGATGTGAAAGGAAATGAAATAAGCTTCAGTGGCAGAGAGATTCCAAAACGAGCCGAGAGATCACTCTGGTGGGCACTCTTACGCACACTTTAGACAACCTTTTTTAGGTTCTAAAGAATTGGGGTAGCTGGTGGTGGATACCTGAAACTATTAAACTACAACCCAGAACCCATGAATCTCGAAGACAGTTGTATAAAAATGTAGCTTATGAGGGGTGACAGTGGGATTGGGAATGCCATAAGGACCAAACTCCACTTTGTCTAGTTTATGGATGGATGTGTAGAAAAGTAGGGGAAGCAAACAAACAGACAAAGGTACCTAGTGTTCTTTTTTACTTCAATTGCTCTTTTTCACTCTAATTATTATTCTTGTTATTTTTGTGTGTGTGCTAATGAAGGTGTCAGGGATTGATTTAGGTGATGAATGTACAACTATGTAATGGTACTGTAAACAATCGAAAGTACAATTTGTTTTGTATGACTGCGTGGTATGTGAATATATCTCAATAAAATGATGATTAAAAAAAAAAAAAATCACTTATTCCAAAAAATCTTTCCTTGACCAACCCTAGTATATCCCGTATGGAAAAGATACTTACGAGCAGGCTGCAGAATTTCCTTTCAAGAGGAAAATGCCTTTGTGTCAGAAAAACAATTTGAGAACAAAAGACACAATAACTTGAAAAAAATATTTGTGACACGTATATGCCCAATAAAAGAGCATATTTCCTTAATTTATCCAGATTTTATAAATCATTAGGGAAAAAAATTACAAATGCAAATATAACGACTGGGAATCTAGCAGCCATCCTGGACCATGTGAAGACTTCGGGAAGGGAAGCCATGCATGCTTGGAGTGATAAGACAAACCCACCACACCTCTTAAAATAATGGGACAGAATTAGTTGCACCCAGTAGGTCACTGTCTTACCCCATTATCTCCTCCACCTGGACCTAGTGAGCTGGTCTGGAATTTCCAGAAGCTGCTTCTGGAACTCCCTCAGTTAGGTAGGAATATCCTCCTTGCCAGTGGCACACAAAGCCTTGGGAGGATGTTCATAACCCAGCAAGGGGGTAAGTGGATATTGACCTAGATGACCTGGTGACATGAATGAAGCCTGGTCACAAGGAGGAAGAAAATTATCACAACCAGATCACCTTTTGATATCAACTTGATCATCTCTGTGTTAGAATCACCTAGCCTAATATGTTCTCCATCCCAAATAATAACAATAAGAAGAATAGCTAATATTTGTTGAGGACTTAACTGTATGCCAGGCACTGCTCTAAATGCTTTATACGTAGTGGCTCATTTAACCCTCATAACAACCAAATGAGGTATGTACAGTTTTTGTTCCCATTATACAGATATAGGGAATTGAATCAAAGAGAGACTTAGTAACACACCAAAATTCTAATGGAGCCAGCCTTTGACTGCTGGCTCCACAAGGGCCTCCACACAATAACATTCAACAGTTGTTTATTGCCTGATAAGTGAAACCCCATTTTATAGATGAAGAAATGGAAACTCAGGAAGAGCCGATGTGAACTGAGGTCTTCTGACTCCATGTCCAGTGCTCTTGCAAATACAGCCCCTTGCCTGAATGGCAACTGTGATGTGGGCATGCAGGCATCCAGTGGGAAGAGGAAAACACCAGAATCAAGGCACCAACAGTCCAACATCATGTAAATGAGCAGCTCTCTCAGGATCGTGCCAAGGCTATGCCCAGGGGCATCAAATAGCAACAAGGGTCGTACACATATACATATTATATTAACATTTTTTCCAAAGTGGAAATTATATCATTGTTCTTATTATTCATTTTACTAAAATTGATGCTCACCTTAAAAAAATACACTGGGGTATAAAATAGAGAGTGAAAAATCATCTGTAACACCCCTCCCCAAGAAAACCACTGTTACTATTTTATATATATCTTTCCAGATATTTTTCTGTGCAGTGACATAGTTCTTTTATTCAAAAATGGATCTGGATTCATACTATAAAATATATAATGCTTTGTACACTGAAGAATATAATATAGACAGTTTGCATTAGAGCTTTATCATCATTTATTACTAGTTTCAGAGTATGCCACTGTATATGTGTAGCCTAGTTTAATTATTCAACTACTGATGAACATTAGGGTCTTGCAAACTTTTACTACCATGGAACATTGTCTTTAAACAACCTTCTACCTTTGTTGAATTATTTCCTTAGAATATAATATACTGCAGTTGTAAAGGCTGGGTAAAACTGCACACAGATATTGTAAATATGACTTATATATTGAAAAATTACCCTGAGAAAGTCTGAATCAATTTATTCTATGTTAATCCTGGATGGGACTTCTCCAGGGTTTGGGGCTGGCTGGCTGGTCTAGGTTGACTGTCTCAGGGACAACTGGGCTCTCTCTCCTCCACATGGCTTGACACCCTCCAGCAGGCTGGCCTGGGCTTGTTCTCATCACACTTTCAGGGTTGCAAAAGACAGAAGAAGCATATAAGGCCTCTTGAGGCATAGCCTGGGAAGTGGCACAGTGTCACTTCTGCCACATTTCAACAAATAATGCTGGACTAATTGAATATACATATGCCAAAAAAAGTCATCCTTGACCTATACCTCCCACCTAACACAAAAATTAACTCAAAATGAATCATAGAGGGAGAACCTAAGATGGCAGCTAGGAGAGACAGGGCAAAAAAACACCTCCGTGAAAAATACTAGATAAAAGCCAGGAAGTGACCCAGAACACCAGTTCCAGCAATGCACCATCTGGACAAGGTCTGCTAAATCCACAGGGACTGTGCACTTGGTGAAACTGGGATTCTGCGATCTGAAGCGAGTGAGTAAGCTGCTGAATATCCGGCAGCCACACTGTGGTGTGGGGAAACCGAGGGTTGGCGTTTGGAGGCGGACTAGTTCTTTTTTAAAGAGTTATATTGAGTGAAGTTAGCCAGAAACAAAAGGACAGATTCTGTATGGTCTCACTAATATGAACAGACATTAATGAACAAACTTTGGGAGTTAAAAGCTGACAACACAGGCGACCAGGAGATAGAAAGAGGGCAGACCAGCCATTTGATGCTGAAGGACTACAGAATGTTTAGGATTGATTGCATAGATCCAGAAATAGATAGCATAACACTGTGTGATGGTAGCACAGTATTGTAAGTGCACTGAACAAAGATGTCTGTGAGTAAAGCTGAAAGAGGTGGGATAGGAGAATGTATGACACCAGAGGTAAAGATAGATGATAAAGACTGGGACTATATAACGTGGCAAAAACTGGAGTGGCCAATGACTGTTACTAAATATACAAATATAAAAATGTTTTTGCATGTGGGAAAGCAAATGAATGTCAACTATGTAGAAATTTGAAAAAGAGATGGTATTCAGGAAAAAAACATAATCAAAGCAAACTGGAGTCTATGGTCAACAGTAACATTGTAATATACCTCCATTAAATGTAACAAAGGCAATACGCCAATGCTAAATGTATATGAGAAGGGGATATAGGGGAGTAATATGGGATTCCTGGTAGTGGTGTTATTTGCTGTCCTTAGTAGTATATTGTATTGTATGACATGTTATTTTTCTTTTTATCATTTTTTCTTATTGCTTAAAAAAAAAAACAAAACAATTTTTCTTGTAGTAATCAGTATGTTCAAGTGCTGATTGTGGTGATAAACGTACAACTTTATGATGATACCATGAACAACTGATTGTACACTGTGGATAAATGTATGGTATGTAAATATAACTCTATAAAATTGTAGGAAAATATATATATAGGAGTAAAAGTGTTGGAGAAAACATGGTGAGAGGGATGATGCCTCACCAATATGGACTAACTACAGTGTGTAAACTCAGAATTGAATCTTAGAACATAGCCTAACGTGGACACAATAATTGTAATAGTCCCTAGATTGTAAGCTCTTACAGCAGTTAACTCTATCCCTGAATTGTAAGGCCTATCTCTAAACTTTGAGATGCTGATCCCCTAGCGTATAACCTGATTGGTCTCTGGAACAATGCATATCTCTGAGACACCTGAAACTCAGAGCTAGAGCTCGGCAGATATGAATGTCAGTATTAGTGCATACAGCCACTGTCAAAAAAAAAAAAAAAGCTGAAAAAGAGCCCAGACTTCAATTAGTGATATGAATGAAGCAGGTCTGGTTAAGACCAGGGCAAGCCAGGCCAAAGGATAAAGGTTGAAACTGACTGTGTTTTAAAACTTCAACTTCCATGTGAGACCAAGGGAAGAGATGTTTATTTGGTACAGGATCTATATTTTCTAAACAATTTAACTTGTACAGTGTGTTCAAATACCATAATTACATAGAACTTTGACTAGGAAGTGAGACCTGGTAGGTTTGTATAGGTTAATGTGAAATAGTGACACATCCCAGAGTAATTTGGGCAGATAAGAAAAAATATATTTACAGCCTCCCCCTCCCCAGCCCTAAGGATCTGGGGGAAGGTGCGGATGTGTTGGACATCCTCACCTGGACTGGTGTTGATGTTGTCACAAACATTGGGACTGGCGGTTTGATGTGCTGAGCCCTCGAGCATGGGACTTGCCCTTATGAAGCTCATTACCACAAAGGAGAGTCTAAAGTTGTATGTAATGGTGCCTAAGAGTCTCCCCCTGAGTACCTCTTTGTTGCTCAGATGTGGCCCTCTCTCTCTCTAACTGAGCCATCTCGACAGGCGAACTCGCTGCCCTCCCCCCTACGTGGGACCCGACTCCCAGGGGTGTAAATCTCCCTGGCAACGCAGAGTATGACTCCCGGGGATGAATGTGGACCCAGCATCGTGGGACTGAGAGTATCTTCTTGACCAAAAGGGGGATGCAAAATGAGATGAAATAGTTTCAGTGGCTGAGAGATTCCAAATGGAGTCGAGAGGTCACTCTGGTGGACATTCTTATGCACTATATAGATAACACCTCTTAGGCTTTAATGTATTGGAATAGCTAGAAGTAAATACCTGAAACTACCAAACTCCAACCCAGCAGTCTGGACTCCTGAAGACAATTATATAATAATGTAGATTACAAGGGGTGACAGTGTGATTGTGAAGACCTTGTGGATCACACCCCCTTTGTCTAGTGTATGGATGAGTGGAGGAATGGGGATAAAAACTAAAGGACAAATGGGGTGGGATGGGGGGATGATTTGGGTGTTTTTTTTCACTTTTATTTTTTATTCTTGTTCTGGTTCTTTCTGATGTAAGGAAAATGTTCAGAGATAGATTGTGGTGATGAACGCATAACTATGTTATCATACTGTGGACAATGGATTGTATATCATGGATGATTGTATGGTGTGTGAATGTATTTCAATAAAACTGAATTTAATTAAAAAAAAAAAAAAACACAAAAGCGGCTGCAGATACGGCAGCGAGAACCACACAGTGAAGCGCGGCAGGAACGGGCTGTGCGAATACCTCAATATCTGGCATGGAAGATAGCCTTTCACGCACCTGCTGCTAATTTGTCTCGGAGCCAGGAAGGCAGAGGTTAGCCAAAAGGGGAAAAAAACCACACCCATTACAGCCATCTTCCTGGTGGGCTGGGAACGCTCCTGCCCGGTGCTGGAGCCACAGCCCAGAGCCGTGCCTAAAAACCCAGTGTGACAGGAAGTGCTTCCAGCAACACGCACACATGCCACAATATCAGGCATGGACAACAGCCTTTCGTGCACCCACAGCTCATTGTCCTGGAGCTAGGAAGGCAGTGCTGTGCAAAAAGGGGGAAATCAACACACCCCATTCAGCCATCCTTAGAGCAGGCTGGGAACACCCCTGCATGGCCAGGCAGCCCAGAACTTCCCTTGAGGGATGGCACGCACTTGTGATGTAGCACAACCTTCCCTCAGCAGAGGCCCTAGAAGGGCATGGCTTGGAACAGGGACCCACTCAGAAATCCCAGGCACCATATGCCAATACCAAAGACTTGTGGGTCAGCGGCAGAGACAATCTGTGGCGAGACTGAAATGAAGGTTTATACTCTTGCAACAGCCTTAAATCTCCAGGAACACCTGGGAGGTTTGATTGTTAAAGTTGCCCTCCCTCCCTAACCACTCAGACACACGCTTCACATTCAGGGCAGACAGCACCAACAACACACCCAAACTTGGTGCACCAATTGGACCCCACAAGAATCAGACCCCCACACACCACAAAGACAAAGTTGGGGAGAACTGACTTGAGGGGAATACATGACTTGCGGATGCCATCTGCTGGTTAGTTAGAGAAAGTGTATGCCACCAAGCTGTAGATCTGACAAATTAGAGATTCATCCTTGAATAATCCTACATATACTAAAAGAAACCTATCAAATAAAGCAAATGCCAAGAGGCCAAAAACAACAGAAAAATTTAAAGCATATGATAAAACCAGATGATATGGATAACCCAAACCCAAAAACCCAAATCAAAAGATAAGAGGAGACGCAGTACTTGGAGCAATTAATCAAAGAACTAAAGACAAACAATGAGAACATGGCACAGGATATAAAAGACATGAAGAAGAGCATGGCACAGGATATAAAGGACATGAAGAAGACCCTAGAAGAGCATAAAGAAGAAATTGCGAGAGTAAATAAAAAAATAGATGATCTTATGGAAATAAAAGAAACTGTTGACCAAATTAAAAAGATTCTGGATACTCATAGTACAAGACTAGTGGAAGCTGAAAAATGAGTCAGTGACCTTGAGGGGCACAGAATGGAAAATGAAAGAACAAAAGAAAGAGTGGGGAAAAAAATCAAAAAAATCATAATGGACCTCAGGGATATGATAGAGAAAATAAAACATCCAAATATAAGACTCATTGGTGTCCCAGAAGGGGAAGAGGAGGGTAAAGGTCTAGAAAGAGTATTCAAATAAATTGTTGGAGAAAACTTCCCAAACCTTCTACACAATATAAATATGCAAAGCATAAATGCCCAGGGAATTCCAAATAGAATAAATCCAAATAAACCCACTCCAAGACATACTCTGATCAGATTGTCAAATACTGAAGAGAAGGAGAAAGTCCTGAAAGCAGCAAGAGAAAAGCAATTCACCATATACAAAGGAAACAACATAAGACTAAGTAGTGACTACTCAGTGGCCACCATGGAGGCGAGAAGGCAGTGGCATGACATATTTAAAATTCTGAGAGAGAAAAATTTCCAACCAAGAATATTTTATCCAGCAAAGCTCTCCTTCAAATTTGAGGGAGAGCTTACATTTTTCACAAACAAATGCTGAGAGATTTTGCTAATAAAAGTCCTGCCCTACTTCAGATACTAAAGGGAGCCCTACGGACAGAGAAACAAAGAAAGGAGAGAGAGATATGGAGAAAGGTTCAGTACTAAAGAGATTTAATATTGGTTCATTAAAGGACATTAAGAGAGAGAGGGAAAAAATATATCTGGCAAACATAAACCAAAGGATAGGATGGCTGAGTCAAGAAATGCCTTCACAGTAATAACATTGAATGTAAATGGATTAAAGTCCCCAAGTAAAAGATATAGATTGGCAGAATGGATCAAAAAATATGAACCATCTATATGTTGCGTACAAGAGTCTCATCTTAGACACGGATACAAAGAAATTGAAAGTGAAAGGATGGAAAAAATATTTCATGCAAGCTACAGCCAAAAGAAAGCAGGAGAAAGCCAAAAGAAAGTCCTATATGTAAGATAAAATAGACTTTAAATGCAAGGATGTTAGACAAAGAAAGCTACTACATACTAATAAAAGGGGCAATTCAACAAGAAGAAATAACAATCATAAATGTTTATGCACCCAATCAAGGTGCCACAAAATACATGAGAGAAACACTGGCAAAACTAAAGGAAGCAATGGATGTTTCCACAATAATTGTGGGAGACTTCAACACATCACTCTCTCCTATAGATAGATCAATCAGACAGAAGACCAATAAGGAAATGAAAACCTAAACAATCTATAAATGAATTTGATTTAACAGACATATATAGAACATCCCATCCCAAATCACCAGGATACACATTCTTCTCTAATGATCATGGAATTTTCTCCAGAATAGACCATATGCTGGTACACAAAACAAACCTCAGTAAATTTTAAAAAAATTGAAATTATTCAAAGCACACTCTCTGATCACAATGGAATACAGTTAGAAGTCAATAACCATCAGAGACTTAGAAAATTCACAAACACCTGGAGGTTAAACAACACACTCCTAAAATAAATGGTTTATAATATAGAATATAGGGAAACTAGCAATAGAGAGCAATTAATGAAGGGGGAATGATAACCCAGTAAGAACAGATAAGCTATCGTAGATAAATTTAATGTTCTGGGAATGCCCAGGAATGACTACGGTTTGTTAATTTCTGATGGGTATGGTAGGAACAAGTTCACAGAAATGTTGCTATATTAGGTTATTTTCTTGGGGTACGGTAGGAACATGTTGGAAGTAAAGTAGTTATTTTACATTGTGTTTTTCTTACTCCCTTGTTATGGTTTGTTTGAAATGTTTTTTTTATTGTATATCTTTTTAAAAAAATCTTTTTTTGATAGTTAATTTACAAAAAAAGAATTAAGAGTTAATGACAATCAATGCAATATATGATACTGGAGTGGATCTAAAAATGCAGGAGAAAAGCTCAAAGGGGGCATAAGGAAAAATTGGAATATAGAATTTAAGCTTTATATCCATATTAATTTTTCTTGATTTAACTGCAGTTAACGACATAAGTGAATATCCTTGTTCGTAGGAAATGTACGTGGAAGTGTTATGAGTTCAAGGAGTATGATATATGCAACCTGCTCTCAAATGCTCAGAAGATATAAATGATAGAAAGATAATAGATATAGTTGAAAGAAAGGGGGGGAGGGAGGGAGAGAGGAAGGAAAGAAGGAAGGAAGGAAGGAAAGAGAAAGAAAGGTACTGCAAGGGTAACAAAATGTAAAATTGGTAGATATGGATATCTGGGGATGGGAGGTGTTAGAGTTCTCTGTATGGAGTTTGTATGTATGGTATATGCAACTGTCCTATATGTTTGAAATTATTTCAAAATAAAAATTTAAAAAAATGGATCATACACTAAAATGTGAAAATTCTTAAACCTTTAGAAGGAAACATACGAGAAATCTGTATGAACTTGGGTTAGGAAAATGGAGTAAAGACATGCTATATTTTATGGAAAGGGAAGGATGACTCAGAGGGCAGAACCAAGGGTTCAGGAGGGTGGAACCAAAGACCATGGAGAATTATTCACGGTTTTGAGCTCTAAGCAAGGACTTTTGTACATGTGCCAAACTGGATTGCAAAATTAACATGGATGAAGGGGGCACTGCCCTGATCAAGATGGCGGAGGGAAACACTCCAGGGCTCCATCCCCACAGATGCTTTGACCACCAGCAAAACTGGCAGAAAAATCTTTCACAAAGGTCCTGAAAACAGTTAAAGGATTGCAGTAACAGGGCCAGTGCCAAATCAAGAAAGGGGCAGCTTAAAAGTAGTGGGACAATTTAGTACGCTGAGCCTTCAATCTTGGGGCTTGCTCTTACGAAGCTTGTTACTGCAAAGAAGAAACTAAGCCTACTTATAATTGTTTCTAAGAGTCACCCCCAGAGAACCTCTTTTGTTGCTCAGATGTGGCCTCTCTCTCTAAGCCAACTCTGCAGGTAAACTCACTGCCCTCCCCACCTACATGGTATGCCTGGACATGGCATTGTGGGGTTGAGAAAATCTTCTTGACCAAAAGGGGGAAAAGAAATGAAACAAAAGAAAGTTTTAGTGGTTGAGAGCTCTCAAATGGAGTCAAGAGGTCATTCTGGAGGTTATTCTTATGCATTATATAGATATCCCTTTTTAGTTTTTAGTGTACTAGAATAACTAGAATGAAATACTTGAAACTACTGAACTGCAATCCACTATCCTTTATTCTTGAAGATAATTGTATAACTATATGGCTTATATGAGTAGAAAAATCGGGACAGAAATTAATTGAAAAATAGGGTGGGATGGGGAGGGTGGCATGTTTTAGGTGTTCTTTTTTACTTTTATTTTTATTCTTTTTTTTTTTTTTGATTAATGAAAATGTTCAAAAATTGTGATGATGAAGCATAACTATAAGATGGTACTGTAAATAGTCGATTGTACACTGTAGATGATTGTATGCTATATGAATATATCTCAGTATAACTGAATTTTGAAAAAAAGAATCAAAACACACACACACACAAAGTGGTAGGATCTCATGGCACCCTAACTGGCCCTTCCCCCACCCTCACTGGCTCAGCAAGGAGCTGGCCTGCACTCCCAAGTGCTACCTGATCCCAGTTCCAGAGGAAGCCAAGTAACGCTCATGCACATACTGGGAGCAAGTAAGTCTGGGCCAGTGAATCTGATAGCAGCCTGAAGGGACTCAACCTGAGGATACTTGTCCTGAGGCTCCCAGTCCCAGAACTTACCTTGATGTAGAAGGCAGCTTACAGAGCCCTATGACAAAGCACTGTGGGAGAGCAGTCAAGTCATGCTCCCTGGGGCAAGGAATGGCTGGCTATAGGACATAGAGTGCAGTGTCTGGGACTGTGAGGAAATGATGTTTCCTAAGGAAGGGGGGACATTCGTATACATGTAAATGGGGAAATTCCTGGGGCCATGCGTGCATGCCTAGTACAAGATACATGAGCAGAAAGGACAAGGAGGATCCAACATTTTTGCCTTGAGCTGTTCTCTAAAGTCATTGTATGGATACACTCTGAAGGAGAGCACACACAGGCCAATCATCAAAGACTGGAAAAGGCATTTTCTTTCCTTATTTTTTGTCTCTTCCCAAGCTCCTGACATTCAAGGATATCTCTTTCAGCTTTTCTTAAGCTGTATACAAGCTTAAGGAACAGATGCCTCAGAGTCTAAATTTCAGTGATAACACATTAAAATATCAAAATTCCCAGGTTTCAACAAAAGATTATGAGCTATACAAAGAAACAGGAAGCAATGACCCAAGCAAAGGAGATGATTAAAGCACTAGAAATCACCAACGAGGAGAGCCAGACCTGGGATATACAAAACAAAGACTTTTTAAAAAATGATCCTAAATATGCTCAAAGAACTAAAGGAACACATGGACAAAGAAGTAAATGATATTATAAAAGCAGTAGATGAACACAAAAAGAGTCTCCATAAAGAGATAGAAATTATGAAAAGGAACCAAACAGAGCCAAAGACCACCGTAAAAGAAATTTAAAATTCCCTAAAAGGATTCAACAGCAGAATGGAGCTGGCAGAGGAAAGAATCAGTGAACTTAAAGATAAGACTATTGAAACCATTCAGTCTAAGGAACAGAAAGAAGAAAGAATGAAGAAAATTGAATAGAGTCTGAGGAACCTGTGGGACACCATCAAGCATACGAATATACGCTTTTTGGAGTCCCAGAAGGAGAAGAAAAAGAGAAAGGGGCAGAGACAATATTCAAAGAAATAATGGCTGAAAACTTCCTGAATTTAATGAAAGACATGAATATATACATCCAAGATGCCCCACAAACTCTAAACAGGATAAAACCAAGTAGATCCACACCACAAAACATTGAAATCAAATGTTGAATGCCAAAGATAAAGAGAGAATTCCAAAAGCCACAAGAGGGAAGCAATTTGTCACATATGAGGGAGCCTCAGTAGGTTTAAGTGCCAGTTCCTCATTGGAAACCATGGAGGCAAGAAGGCAGTGGGGTGACACATTTAAGGGCTGAAAGCAAAATATTGCCAACCAAGAATTCTATATCCAGCAAAACTGTCTTTCAAAAGTGACGGAGAGATTAAGACATTCCCAGATAAACAAAAGCTGAGGGAGTTCTTCACCACTAGACTAGTCCTACAAGAAATGTTAAAGAGAGTACTGCAGATTGAAAGAAAAGTACACTAGACAACAGATTGAAACTGCATGAAGAACTAAAGATCTCCTGTAAAGGTAACGACATCTATAAACATAAATGCCAGTACTATTCTATTTTTAGTTTGTAACACTACAGTTTACTTCCTATAGATCTAAAAGGCAAATGCATAAAATGTAATGATAAATCAGTGGGTTTTGAACCATAATGTATAATTATGTGATTGGTGAAAAGAACTATATAAAGGTGGGGGGATGGAGGGGTATAGGAACGTAATTTGTGTCTGTATGGAAATTAAATTGGTATTAAACCAAATGAGATTTTTATAGATTTAGAATGTTAAATTTAAGCCTTCTGGTAACCACAAGGAAAATATCAGACACTATACAAACTCACAGAGACAGAAAGTAGAGCACAGGTTACCAGGAATGGGGGACAGGGGAATGGGGAGTTAATGCATAATGGGTATAGGCTTTCTGCTTGTGATGAAGGGAAAGTTCTAGTAATGAATGATGGTAAGGGTCCCATAATATGGTGAATATAATTAATCTCACTGAAAGGTATGCTTGGGAGTGGTTAGGATGGAAAGGCTTATGTTGTATATATGTTTCCATAATTTTATAAAAACACAAGAGATCAAAGAGACAATAATAACTAACAGCAATAGAAGATCCTGGACTGGATCTAATCATGGAACAGAACATGCTCAAAAGGACATTACTGGGACGTATTTAAAAAACTGGAATATTGACTATAAGCTTTATATCAATGATAAGTTTCTCAAACTTGATAACTGCACTTACAGTGATTACATAAATGAATATCCCTGTTCTTAGGAAACGTATATGGAAGTGCTAAGTGTTGAAGGAGTATGATATGTGTAACCAGCTCTCAAATGCCCAGAAAATAGATAGATCTATAGATAGACAGACGGATAAATAGATTAATAGGTGGATAAATAGATGCATGGATATATAGACAGACTGATACAGCAAATTTGCCAAACTATTAAACTCGATGGATCTGGGTATCAGGAGTTGGGGGGTGTTAGAATTCCCTGTACGGGATTTCTATTATTTTTGTGACTAACCTATAAATATGAAATTATTTCAAAATTAAAAGTTTAAAGAATAAAAGAATTGTCACAGACCACTGACTTGTGCCTCCTGTTTTCTTCCGTTTTGAACAGGAATAGCTAGAGCAGTTATACTATACCAGCTTCATATTGTATGCTGAGTGTGTGGGGCCAGATAACTGGTCCCTTCAGTTTTACAGCTCAGAGGAACAGTACCCAAGGAGTTTAATGTAAGGGACTCCCCACCCCTACCCCTACCTAGGAGCCTCTCCTTACCTAGACCCAATTTAGATGATGAGATTCTGAACTTCAATCCGGTACAATAGTAAGATAAGACTTTGGGGGGTTCTTGAGGTGTAGAATGAGTGTATTTTGCATATGGGAGGGATATAAATGGTTTGGGACGAGAGGATGGACTGCAGTAGTTTTAAAGATATTTCCACAAACTGTAATATTTCTCCCCTCATGAGATAGAACTTAATTCCTCATCCATTGAGTGTGGGATGGACTTAGTGACTCACTTCTAGTGAAAAGACTGTGGCAGAAGAGATGCAATGTCACTTCCAAGACCAGGTTATAAAACAATGGTGGCTTCTGTTTTAGGTGAGCTCTCTCACTCTCTCTCGCTCGAATCACTGACCAGCTACCAGCTGCCACATCATAAGGACACTCGGGCAGCCTATGGGGAACCCACGTGGGGGGAATGAAGGCATGCCAGCAACCACGTGAGTCACCTTGGGAGGAGACTTTCTGAGGCCTCCTAATAGCCACATGAGTGATCTTGGAAGTAGATCATCACCCAGCTGAGCCTTGAGATGATGGCAGCCCCAACCAACAGCTGGCTGCAACCTCATGAGAGACCTTGAGCCAGAACTCAGAAGCACCCAGCTGAGTTGCTACCAGATTTCTGAATCTGTGAGATAATAAATGTTTGTTGTTTTAAGCCACTAAGCTTGGAGGTAATTTGTTACTCAGCATTAGATAACTAATACAGGTGACTACCCTTTCATTTCATTATTTTTCTCTCCATTCTTTCTCACTACCATTGACCATCTTTTCCTATGAAGCTGGGAAAATAAGAGCATTCCAGACATGTTAAAAAAGATACATCAGTACGTATTGGCAAATACAAAGAATAGAGAGTCTGAAATAGAGCTACCCAAATATGGCCCATTGATTTTTGACAAAAATGCAAAGGCAATTTAATAGAAATTTCTGTATTATTTTCCTATTGCTGCTATAAAACATTATCACACACTTAATGGCTTAAAATGACACAAGTTTATTATCTTACAGTTCTGGCAATCAGGAGTCTGAAAATGGGTCTTGCAGGCTAAAATCAAGGCATCAGCAGGACTGAGTTCCCGCTGAAGTTTCTAGGGGAGAATCCATTCATTGCCTTTTCCAGCTTCTAGAGGCCACCCACATTCCTTGGCCCACAGCACCCTTCCAGCAATGACATCACTCCAACCTCTGCTTCCATCATCACATCTCTTTCTCTGACTCTGACCCTCCTCTGTCCATCTTTAACAACCCTGGTGATTACACTGGGCCTAACTGGGTCACCTTTTCAACAAATGGTGCTGGAACAACTGGACATCCATATGCAAAAAAAAATGATCCTTGATGTATGCCTCACACGTTATGCAAAAATTAACTCAAAACGGATCCCAGGTGATTTTATTCATACCTTTTGGGTAGGAGGGTAAGTGATAAGGAAAATGAAATCCAGAAAGAGGAGGAGACTTTCTCAGGGTCACACTGAGTTGGAGGCAGGCTTGGGGCTGCCAGTCTCATGGTAGAATGTTCTTGACTGGATTCCATGTCAATGGCAGTTTTAAGTGATATGAAATATGGAACTGCCCAGCAGCTAAATGCAAATAATCAGATAACCGAAACAGGCAAATATTCCAAAGTGACATAAAAGGGAGAAAAACAAGTTAATGTTCCTATAAATGAAACATCTATCCAAAGACACCTTTCAAATTTAACTGAGAATTGTAACTTTCTTTTGGTTACAATCTGCTGAAGAGTACTTGATTTCTCCCATGCAAAAGAACAATGACATGATTGTGGGTTATTTTATTTGGAGCATTTCTCAACCTCTAAATATGAGCCATTCCTTGGCTGCTATGATTTGAAGAATTTTTAAAAAATATATAAATTGCCAAGGAAAGGGGGGGGGGTAGTAGACTTTAAGGCTTTTAGTCACTCACCTAAGAATTGGTTTTACCAAAGTTTAAAAAGAGAAAAGACCACTCTACAAAATACCTATAATGCATTCTTAAATTTGCCAGCCTAAGGAAAGAGAGTTCCAGGAAGAAGCTGCTGCCTCTTCTTTTTGAATTAAACCTAACATTCAAGTCATTTTTGATAAAGAACTGAAGAAAGAAAACCAGATTTCCTGAAGCAAAAGGCCAAAAAGTAGTAATAGGGATATTCCACTCTCAATTCCAGAGGGTAGAACTAAAAAACAAAAACAAACACACAAACAGAAACTTGACAAGCATCTTTAGATGCCTAGAAAGCTCGGTTTTATGCAAAATCCATTCCAGAATGCAATAAGGCTCTACAAAGGTGAAAGGGCTTTTACCCTTCTCCCCGCTAGGCTCCCCCTCAGCGTGGGACAGAAGGCAGAGGAAAGGAAATGATCATTGAGATTTATCTTGATGCAAAGGTGGGTGCCTTTATTTATAGATTCCGTGCCCTCCTTACACCTGAATGGTCTGCCTTCTGACAGGGCACATTTAGGCTCATCATATGCTCGAATTTATGGCAGACATTATGCAGTAAATTATTTCTGACTATACAAGCATGCCTGATTTATGTGCATAGCAGATCCTTGTAAGTATGACTATTACAACATCAATAGACAGTGAAGTCCTAATAGTCTCCTTATGAGCATTTATGAGCTTCATTCATTTTTAAAGGGATAGAGAAGAGTTAGTGAATTGACAGATGTCAGAGGAAGGGTTTGGTTGGGTTGTTTGTTTGTTTTTTTTAACTGTATATCAAATAAGCTGTTTACAACATATTTCATCAAGCATACATTTGAGATGGGACATGAAAGAGTAGCATTTGTGGTCCAGTGGATTTGAATGGGGATTTTATTTGTCTTTGTCTTTTCTTTGTCATGGGGGCAACTCACTTCTCTGAGCCTCAGTTTTTTTCATCTCAAAAAGTACCTCACGGTGCTATTGTAAGGACCATATAAGATATTATGGGTTGTGTATTGTAAATGGTAAAATACAATAAAATAGGAAGGTTTGGGATTTTATTTTCCTTTCAGCGGTTTTTGCCCCAACCTGAAAATGAAAAATATACTTACCATCAAATCATACTCCCCATCAGCATATCTCATCACTGGAGGTTCATCCTGTCAAATGAAAACTACTCACAACATTTTCTGAGTGCCGAGTCAGCTGATTTCTTGCTAGCTTTTCTGTCTTTACTGAGTTTTCCCCTCTTTGGTTGTGATAGACCTGCACCAATTACTTTAGTTCTCTTTCAATGAACTTGTATAAATAAAATACTTTTTTTCAAAATAAATTGTACTCAGTGTTCTGAACAGTCATTCACACTTTAGTTTAAACGGATTTAAAATTATATTTAGCTGATTTGCAGTCATAAGAGAACTCAAGAATAAAGAAGACACATGAAAGAGAATAAAGAAGGGACAGAATTTGCAAATTTAAACTAGCCAGACATGAAAGATGATCGTCCTGGAGAGGACCTAACTTTGGGTTGTCACTTGGTCTCTCTATTCTGTCAGCACTGCTCTGGGGCTCACAAGCTTAATCAGCTGCATCCCCTCTGCTCTCCGGATGGTGATATTTCAACTCCAGGGCCAAGCTGGCATCAGGGCTGCAGTGGCCACCTGGGGGTGCCACCTGGCAGAGGTATCAGCCTTCCCTGTCTTGACAGCCCTTCCCCCAACCGGGTTCCCCTAAACCAATGGTGATGACATGGCCCAAATTTTTTTCTTTCCTTTCAATAAATCTATCTAGATTTTTCACATAAAAATATCAAAATCACTTTTCAAAAAATCCCTTACCGTCTATGTCTTACTTTGGGGTTCAGAAAATATGGACACCTATGCCCAGGTTCCAGGGAAGGATCACTCCCCAGACGGCCTCACTTTCTCTGCAGCATGCCCACCTCACGCAGAAAGGAGACTGAAAGAGCACTCTGTTTTATAATGGAACACTCCAAACTCTGATTTAAAGTAATTTTACTTCTGTCACAGAACCAGGCCTGAAGACACAGCACTTACAGGGTCATTTGATTCCCTCACCTTAGTTCAGTGCCAAAATGTTCATGAAAGGCCTCTCAACACTAATTCCCTTTCATTTTAAATTTTGACTGCTGCGGCCTTGGCCTCTGTCCAGGTCTGATTCTCATGGTCTAATGATTATCTTTGTAGGAGAGATTATTTCCCTGTCAGAAATTTCAGCCTTCATTTTCCCTTCCTTATTCCTTCCAGTTTATTCTATTTGAGGCTTTCTTCCTGTACCCAGTAAGAGAGTCCTGCTGCATCTATGCATACTTTCATCAGGCACCACCATTCTGTTGAGAATGAGTTAACATCAAGAGAAAGGAAGAAAATTAAGATCAGAGTAATGTCCAGCTTATATTATAACCTGTGCTTACAAAGACCAAATGTCCATTCCAAATAGGTTTTAAGATCAAACTGCCTCCAACAGGTTCTGCTACTGCATAGCTAGATGACCTCCCTGGGCCTCAGTTTCTTTATCTGTTAAGTGAAGAGCACTCTACTGTCTGGGCTTCTGTGAGGGTTAATGAGATATGTAAGAGGCCAGCACCAGGGCTGGCATATAGAGGGTACTCAATACATCTATTTGAGCCCCTCCTTTATCTAACTCACTCTACAGGTATAGAGACATCTGTGCAAAACCATGGTGCTGGCCTCAGCATGGTGTGTCGGCCACTACCCCATCATTAGCTTCTCACTGCAGTGGGCTCTCACTGGTTCCATGTAGATTGCACTTCCGTTTCCAAGCCAGTCCTGACAGGGTGTAAAAGGAACACAGTATTCTCTGCTCAGCACTCTCCCCCTTCTTCCTGGATCTGCTCCTTCCCGGACTCCAGCGAAATGGTTCACACAGGAAGTACCTTTTTCTTGCATAGCAGACAACTGAATGCTCTCAGATAGGCAGCTTCCCAAGCCAGGCCATTTCAGGTCTTTCCTGGAAGTCTTTTGAACTGGACTGAGAAGAGACACTGCCATCCCCTCGTGGTAGCAGCCCTGGGGAGGGAGGCGTGGGAGCCAGATGTTGGCAGCCATGTTTCTGCTGTGTGGACACAAATAGAGAATCAAGCCAACAAACAGGCAGATTGAGAGATGGAGAGAAGGCATCCTGGTGGCACTAGAGTCCTTAAATAAAGATGTCCTTGTGTCCCGGTATGTCCTCTTTCTGAAGGCTGGCTGTTCAACCCCTGCTTCCATGGCACAAACCACCCCCCTCCCAAGTCCTCATTGTTCCAGGTGAGTTTCTGTAACCAAGAGAAACCTACGATGAGGGGGAAAATGTATCCATGCAGCCAGAAGGCATCCCAAGAGAATTACCCCCATCCACAACTCTTCCCTCACCTAACCCATAAATTTCAGCACCATGTTGACCTCTATGTCCTTGCTGATCTGTTGATGCATTCTGTGTAGTATCTCAGTCTGCCAATAAAATAATAATCATAGCTATTACTGGAGGGTCTCTGACATAGTAAGCAAAGCATTTTACATCTGTTCTTCTCTTCATTATGCCAAATTATACTTTCAAAAGATAAAATCATGACTCTCATACACATCTGAAATGCACACTTATCAGAGACTTTATTCAAATCATTAATTAATGGAGGAACTAGTGACATGCTAAAACTGGTTCAAATAAGAATTTGACTTACAGAGATTTATATAACTAGACAAAAATTAAATTGCACTGCTATGAACAGGAAATATTACCAAAGGTTTTCTACAACTTAACTTGCACCCCTATAGACTTGTAAGGATGCCTAGTCAACATCAGGTCAATCAAAGGCACATAACTCCTGTGGAATTGGATGATCCTCGGGGATCCCCTAGACAAGAGCCAGCACTCCCCTGAAAGGACAGCCATCTCTTTTGTCCAGTTCCAATTCCTGGGCACTTTTTTTTTCTGACAATCAGAACAACCCTGCAAGAGACAGATGATCATACCTAATCAAATATCATCTTCATTCTACAGATAAAGAGACTGAGGTTCATGGAAGTAGGAAACTTATTTTGCTCACATAATTAGCAAATGACATGGCTCTGACTCCTGGTCTAAACCCATCCAAGTGGGATGAGGCATGGGGACATGTCCTGGTTCATTCTAATCTGTATAGAGAGATGCCTTCCTCAGTCATTCGCTTGTTTAACAGACATTGCTGATTTCCTGTTTCTAGGCTCTGGGATCACTGGTGAGGCTCCAGTGGTAAAAGAGACACAGGTCCTTCTCTTGAGAAGTTTACTGTTTGTTCTGACTCAATCAGCCCAAAACCTGTATTCTAACAAAGTCTGGTTTATTGACCCATTGCAGGGAGACTGCAAACAGAGAAACCACCACAGCGTTTCTCACCAAATAAAGGAAAAGATAGAGTTATGGAATTTGGGGAAAGTGGAGTTAAGGTGAAATTTAAACAAAGCAGTATTTTAGTTAGCCTCAAAGCAGGGCTATCTATTTGTAGAGGTTTCATCATAAGTTCTGGACTGTGAAGAGGATTCAGGAGGCTGTTTACTCGGAAACAATGAAGTTAAGATGGTTGTGGAATGCTGGGTCCAGAAACCCCTTACCTGAAACTCTGCACCTGGGCTGAAAATCGAGGCTGCTTCTGTGTCTGAGTGACTTAGACCCTTCAGGCAAGAGTGGGATAGTTCATTCTTACTAACATAATCTCAAACAGCAAATTTCTTGATGGTCTTGGAGATTATTAGGGATTTCTGATAATCTTCAAGAAAAAAACTTTTCAGAGAGTAAGAAAGCAGTACTCACTCCAAGAAGGGAGTTTTTATGACACTTTACAGCTACACCGTGTCCTTGGGAGAAATATTTTTTATTGTCAACTTTGCAGCTGATTTTATCTGCATCTTTTATTCCAATCTGATAAATGGCCAGGCAGATTTTTATGGACTGAGCTAATTTCTACTTTCTTATGCCCCCATAGGGGTGACAATCAAATCATTCGACACAGTGTGAGAAGGTGCTCTGGTGGGGGACTTAATTTAGACTTAATGTAGGTGGAGGAAGAGGAGGTGGAGGAAGCAGATTTCCCAGCTGGGAAAAGCAGAAGTGCGCCCAATGAAGAAGGGAAAGAAGAGTGTTCCATCATGGCGAGGATGTGGGCAAAGGCACACAGGAGGAATCGCAAGTGTCGGTAAGCATGAACCAACAGCACATCTGGAATCTGAGGCGGACTGCAGAGCAGGGCTAATGACAAGTCATGCCGCACTCTCCTCTGTCTGGGGGAGGAGAACGAGGGTCACCTTGGAGCATATGCCCTTTGTTCGGGGAAGAGTTATTCGAGTGATCTTCAAGAGGTATATACAAATGAAAGGCAAGTGGTCCCCAAAGTGAGAGTTCCAAGGGAGAATGCCACTAAAGCTGCCATTTCCTAAGGCACCTGGTTTGCAAAGCTGCTCCCTGAGGAGGGAATGGAGCCGTTTTGCAGAAGTTGCTCTAAACCATCCCATCTGAATCCTGAGAATATTCAAGGAAACCAGTGGACCTTCAACAATGCCGAGTTGCAGGAAAGGAGGAGGAGACCCCTGAAATCAAATTGCCATGAAGCAACAGGGTGGGCTCTAAGAGAAGAACTGGGCTTTAGCTATGGATTGTATCATTCAGGGTCCCGGGAGAGGACAACAGGTGAACTGAAATAGGATAACCCTCCCGCTTGTATCTTCATTGGTAGGACCCAGTCAGAAGCCTGTTGATGCTGTCCACTACAGGTCAGACTCTCAGAGCACAAACAGGGCAGCAAAGGGAGAACAGTGGATCTGAAGGGACAAAGAGGAAACTCCTAGCACAAAAGTTAACGCTAAGAGCTTTCTTTGACCGGCTCACCCTGGCACGGTGATTGTTCTTTGCAAAATAACAGCCGAGTTTGAATGGGTGAGATAAAAAGAGCACTTGGAGCATAGCAGGAATCAGCAGACCCAAGGGCTACAGACATGGTGCCTGCAACAAAGCCACCTCTGGAGAATGGCACTGAGAGCACTTTAAATTATTTTTTTTAATTTTAAAAAATTTTATTGTGGTAAAATATATATAACATAAAATTTGCCATTTTAACCAATTTTAAGTGTACAATTCAGAGGCATTAATTACATTCACAATATTGTGCTGCCACCACCACTATCTATTTCCAAAACTTCTCCAAAACTTTTTCATCACCCCAGACAGAAACCCTGTACCCATTAAGCAATGGCTCCCCATCCCCCCTGCCTTCCAACTCCCCAGCCCCTGGTAATCTCTGATCTAGTTTCTATCTCAATGAATTTACCTATTCTCGATATTTCGTGCAAGTGGAATCACACAATATTAGTCCTTTTGTGTCCATTCATTCAACATGATGTCTTTGAGGCTCATCCATTTTGCAGCATGTATCAGAACTTCATTCCTTTAAAGGCTGAATAATGTTCCATTGTATGTATATACCCTGTTTTATCCATTCATCTGCTAATGGACACTGTATTGTTTACACCTTTTCGCTATTTTGAATAATGCTTATTGGTGTGCAAATCTCTTTTTGAGTCCCTGCTTTCACTTCTTTGGGATATATACATAGGGGTGGAATTGCCAGATCATATGATAGCTTTATGTATAATTTTTTGAGGGACTGCCAAAGTATTTTCCACAACTGCTTCACCATTTTACATTCCCACCAGCAATGCATGAGGGCTCCAATTTTCCACATCCTCTCCAACACTTGTGTTTTGTTTTGTTTTGTTTTAATAACCATCCTAGTGTGTGTGCAGTAGTATCTTACTTTTTAAATTTTAATTATTTTTATTTAAACTCCTCTATTATTGAATTAAAAGTTTTTAAAGGTGTCACCATGTTTTGCCCCTCATTAAAGAAGCAGATCATACCACTGAAAGTGGCAAGAGCCAAGGCTGGAGACTTGAGTAGATCTGGAAGGACCTGAATGTCAGGTAGAGACTTTATCCTGAGGGCAGGTGGACACACAGAGGGCCTCGAGCAGGGAGCGGCACATTTTACTTTACTGGGCTGCTTTTGTGGGATTGTTGCTGTGGTAGGCAAACCCCGGCCCTCTCACTTATACAACCAGCAAGGATTGCACATTAATTAATTCCCCTGTCAGCTGACTTTCCCACCCATGGAGGAGACAACTGGGGAGGACAGGGGACAGGGAGGAGAAGGCAAGGGGCCAAGGAGTGGAAGCAGAAAGCAAGGACACACAGCAGTACTCACTTTTAAAATGTTAGCCAAGTTTCCTTGCAAATATGCAGCTGAGAACTAGAAGATCTGGTTTGCAGGCACCGCATTCTTCAGTTCTTCTATGGGTCTCAGCTTTGGAGGAATGTATAAATTGGTTTCCAAATGTTCTGAGTTTTCAGTCAATAAAACTACTAAGCAGCTGCTGCTATGTGCCAGGTACCCAGAGAATAGCAGAGAAGACAACATGGGGCCTGCTCTGGAGGACCTCACAGCCATGCACAGCTGAAAAACGTATGGACTATTAATTGAAAGTGTCTGTTGAGCTCCTGGAACAATGCCAAGCGCATTGGAGATGAAAAATGATAGCCAGAATTTTAAAATTTGTTTTTTAAGAACAGTTGCAGAAAACCAAGTTATTCTGCTGTTCTATTTTTTACAATTCAATTCCCACCCTTACTCTTCTCCTCTCCCCATATGTTGGTGTCCTTGTGAAAATAAATAGAAGAGTATCATACCATTTATCTTACCTGCTTCTTAGTTTTGTCACTGAACACTATGGTTTTAAGATCTATTCATGATGCATATGCACATTGCTGCAAAGTACTCCACAGATTACACTCATTCCATAGTGCTTATCCATTCCCCTGTCTAAAGGCCTGGTGGCCTCCAATTGCCCCAGTACCACATGGATACTGAGATGAAAGTCCGCACCATGTCCCTTTAGGGGCAGGAAGGAAGTTTCTCTGGAGTATTTTCCCAGGAGCAGTCTGTATGGATAGTGGGGTGGATACGTCTTTAAGTACCTCCCTATTGCTTTCCAGATACCCACCCTTGTTATCCTCTGGCTCTGTACTCTAACCTGATGGCTGCAAAGTGATATCTCTTTGTTTTATCTTGCATTTCTCTGGTGCTTGAAGAAGTTGAGTAATGTTAGTCATGATATTCCTTATGCAGACCACTTGTGCATTTTTCTACTGGATTTCCTGTTTTCTTCTGGTTTACTGTAAAATGCAGATATTATTTCTATATCAATTTTTGTTGATGTAAAAATCTCCTAGTCTGTGAACCAACTGTCAATTTTGTTTATTGCACTATATTTAAAATAAACTCTTAATTTTGATGTAATATAATCCACCTTCTGCTTTTTCTTTTTTAAAAATTTTATTTGGGTAACATACACAGTTCAAAATTTCCCATTTTAACAACTTTCAACCATACAATTCAGTAGTATTAATTACATTCACAATTTTGTACTACTATCACCACCATCTAGAAGAAAAACTTTTTCACCACCCAAAACAGAAATTCTGGACCAATAAAACAATAACTCCCCATCCCTTACCCCAAGCCAGGGTGACTTGTCTACTTTCTATCTCTATGAATTCGCTTAATTTAGTTATTTCATATAAGTGAAACCATAAAATATTTTCCTTTCTATGTGATTTGATTCACTCAACATAAAGTCTTCAAAATTCTTTCATGTTTTAGCATATATCAGAACTTCATTCCTTTTTATGGCTGAATAATATTCCTTCGTATGTATATGACACATTTTGTTCATCCATTCATCTATCGATGGACACTTGGGTTGCTTCCATTGTTTGGCAATTGCGAATAATACTGCTATGAACATTGGTGTAAAATATCTGTTTGAAGCCTTATTTTCAATTTTCGGGGGGTATATACCTAGAAGTGGAATTGCAAGGTCGTATGGTAATTTTACATTTAACTTTCTGGGAAACTAAAGAACTATTTTCCATGGCAGCTCCACCACTTTATATTCTCACCAACAATGTATATGGGTTCCAATTTCTCCATATCCTCTCCAATACTTGTTATTTTTCATTTTTTTTGTTTATAGCCATCCTAGTGGGTATGAAATGATATCTCAATTTGACTTTGATTTGCATTCCCCTAATGGCTAATGATGTTGTACATCTTTTCATGTGCTTATTGGCCATTTATACATCTTCTTTGGAGAAATTTCTATTCAAGCCCTTTGCCCATTTTGTGAATAGGCTATTTATCTTTTTATCCTTGAGGTGTCATCCATTTTTTTTACCTTATCGTCTGGGTTTTCTAGGTCTAGTTTAAGAAATCCTTCACACACATATACACAAAAACACACACGTCAAAAGGATACTGTTCTACATTTCCTTCTTCTAACTTTATATTTTTTCTTTCCACAGGAACTTAATCTACCTGTAGTTCATGTTCCTAAATGTAGCAGGCTAAGGACCCAGTTTTATTTTTCTCCATTAGTGAGGCTCTATTTTCTCTAGGCCGGGCCTCCAAGAATGACTCACAGAACAGACCAAGGGAGCTGCTACTACTGCTTTATCAGAGAGGGGAGAACCAGGGGCTGCCCCGGAACAGCTGGCCACAAGGACTCCCCACAGGAGCTCAGATCCACAGAGCAGGAAGCTGCTGCTCCCACCATCGCCACAGTCTCTTGGTACTACAAAGCTTGTAGCTTGGCACTGGAATGCAAATGCCAGATCCTGGTGCTTCCAAAACTGCCTCTGGACACTTCCAAAGCTGATGATGGACCCCACAATGCTGCACCAGTGACATCTTCCTGCCCATAATTTTAAACCATAGTAACAGCTGTGTGTCAGGAAGATGGTCGACTCCACACTTGGAACTCCTGAATCTCATTTAAGTGCATCTAGTTGGGGAAACCTAAACACATCAGAAATGCTAACTGCAAAGGAGACTGAAAGATGTTGGTTTCATTTCCCAGAGTTTGCGGTATGGGTAGGCATACTGGAAGAATGTGGGAGTGGATAGCAAGTGCCAATTTACCATTGTATTGGCCAAGAGAGACTAGATCATGCCAAAATAACAAACAACCCTACAGTCTCAGTGGCTTCAAACAACAAAGGTTTAGTTCTCACATATGTTAAATACTCATCTAGGGACAGCAAGGTGGGACTCTGCTCATCATAGCCATTCAGGGACCCAGGCTGATGGAGCAAGTGCCACACACACATTGCTGGTTGCCGTGCCAGAAGTAAAGAGGCACCACAGGATCTCAGCCCAACTAGTAAATGCTCAAGTCCAGAAACAACACACAGCATTTAAGCTTATAAGTCATTGGGTAGAACTAATCACCAGGCCCCTCCCATCCTCAAGGGGTTAATAAATGCAATCCTACCACATGCTTGAAAGCTGGGGAAGAACTGGAGATATTTGTCAGACATCACTAATGACCACCATATAATTACCCAGACCTAGAAATTTCCTCCTTTGCACTGCCTTTATCCAGGTTTGGAATCAAGGTTATACTAGATTCAGAATATGAGTTAGGCAGGTTTCCTTTTCCTTCTATTTTCTGAAACAACTTGCATAAAGTAAGGATTATCTGCTCCCTGAGAGTTTGAGAGAACACATTTACAAAAATGCTGGGCCTGCAATTTTTAGTGTGTGTAAAAGGGTAGTTTTTGAGATACTTTTTCAATTTATTAAAACAGTTATTAACCTATTCAAGTTTCCTATTTCTCTCAAGCCAATTTTTGCATTCTTATTAATATATAATCTTTCACTGTTTAAATCTCTATTATACCTCATTTTCTGTTTTTCAGTTTGTAATTTGTTTATTTGGATGGTTTCTTTTTCTCTTGTTTAATTTTTTAGAGGTTTATCTATCTTATTATATTGAAAAAACATTGGTTCTGTTAAAAAAACACTTTTGTGCTTTTATTGCTATTATTTGCTATCTTACTGATTTTTATTCCTCTACTTATTACTTCTTTTGTTTTGTTTCTTCAGGTTTACTTTATTCTTTAAATGTATTCTTCCTGAGTTGAATGATTAAGTCATTTGGTTTCAGTCTTTATTGTTTTCTGATAAATTTATTTAAAGCTGTAAATTTAAAGCCACATATTTTGACATATAGTATCTGGAATCCATTTGGGACATATAAAATATTTTCCTTAGGCCTTATGAAATCCTTATTTTGTATGTCCATACCCTTTGCCAAAGATATTCCATTTCTTAGAATTATACAAGTGGTAAAGCTATATGAACAGGCTATTTACTGTAGATTTTGTTCATAATGATGAAAAACTGGAAATACCCTAAATGAATAAAGCATGATATATCCCTACAATGAAATATGCTGCTACCATTAAAAAGAATGAGGTGGAGATACATATATTAATATAAAAATCATGTCAAAGAATATTGTTAAGTGATTTTTAAAAAGCACATTGCCAAACAATAGGTATAGTATCCTACAGTATAATTAACATATATAATACATGTGTTTACATATAATTTTCAATGTTTTACAGATATACAACAGTAACAGTAATTACCTCTGTAGAGTGAGATTTGGGGATGGGCTAGGAAAATGAAAGGATTTATGTTTTCTTTATACTTTTCTGCATTGTTTAGTTTTTCAAAAATCATGGAGAGATTTTGCAATCACTTTAAAGTGTTTTTGTTATAAAATATCTTCTAGTCCATCTGGCTCAAGTATACAGGCTCAGCCAAGCAAGGACTCTCTACTTTCCCCAGCAATCCTTTTTGCTTGGGAAGCAGACAATAAAGAAATCATTTTCCAATGCCCTGTAAAAGTCTAGAAATTGGTTTTGCTGCCAATTGTTGAACCTGCAGAGATAAGTCATAATGGTGATGGGGAAATGATGAACCAGCTGTTCAGAACGACCAACCACATGAGCTATTCAATTAACAAGCAATGAAACTTCAGGTCCACATCCACTTCAGGCTGCCTGCCTCTTACTTGCTAGAGAACCTTGAACAAGTCACTTAACCTCTCAAGCGTCCTTATCTAGAAAATGAACAATGTATGGTCTCCCTCACAGGGCTGCACTGAGGACTAACCGAGACAGTGCACAGCTAAGTAAAGAGCTCTGCCAAATCACAATCCACCTAGATATGAATGAATGCATTGGTGAAATCAAGCAGAGATGGAAGATATATAAAACCAGATTTGGAACAGACAGGTACATTGAAGGGAAATGAGCCCTGCATCCCATGAGTTCTGGGTTCCAGTAGTAGACACTTCATCCTTCTAACTGCCAGACCCTCAGAAGTCCCTTCCTCTCCCTGGGTCCAAGTTCCCTCAACTGGAAAACAAAGGCACTGAACTATGACCTTTTGAGATCCCTGCTGACTCTCATATTCTATAATTCTGGAGACTTGGACACAAGATTTGTGACTGTGCTTGTCAGTCAGCATGGTTCTCTAAGTATTTCTAAAAATACTCTATTACATCAAGGATAAAAGAGTGAATGAATTCAAAAGCCAGTTGTAGTAGGAGCTTCATTTGACAATGTTCAAGAAATGTCATGGAATAAACATTAAAAGGGCTTTTTCTGGCATCATAAAAGCCTTATATAGGGGCTGCTTCCTGTTGATTTTGTAATTAGAATAGGCTGTCAAAATTTAGTGCAATTTTTGCTTGTCTCAGCTTTTAGTTCTCCAAACAGTTCAGTTTGGTAGGTGGAATAAAATAGCACAATGGAATAGTATGGGGTTTGCAGCAATCTGGGCCAGGGTTAAACTGCTTACTTGAAGAATGATCCTGGACTAGGTATGTAACCTGTCTGCATCTGAGTATTCTGATACCCAACACTTTGGTTTATTGAGGAAGTTAAATTAAATAAGAGTCTACATGTAAAGTATCTGGCACCCACATGGGACAATGTATGGAAGCTATTGTTCACATTTGGCAGTGACAGCTCATTACTGCTGCTCTCCTTGAAAACCTCATTACTTTGAAAAGAAAATAATATTTTCTTATGAATTATTCTCTAGACTAAATTCCTTACTTTAATGTTTTGCCCATTAAAAGGTCTGAAGTTCCACTGGAAACTGGGAAGGATGGTGGTAAATAGCATCCCTTTAATGAGCTCTAACTACGTGCCAAGCTCGGGGCTAAGCAGCCCTCAGGCTTTATTTCATTTAAACCTCCAGCTACCCTATGAACCACATACTATTATTGTTCCCTTTGTATAGGTGAGGAAACTAACATTCAGAGAGGTTAAATAGCTTGCCCAAGGCCATCTAACTGGAAACACCATCTGTTCAACTACAAAAATCACTTCCTTAACTACAACTATGAAATACTGCTCTCAAAATATTATTTTACCTTTTACTGAACTATAAATTTTTTACTGTACTAAGTATTTTGTGTTTTTAATCCTCCCAACAATGTGAGGTTGGAATAAGGCTTTATCATTTTTTCACAGATGAGGAAACTGATACTTACAGATGTTTATGTAACTTACCTAATGTGATTTAGTAAGAGCAGGACCTAGATTCAAACCCAGGTCTCTTTGAGTCTAAGGTTCTGGCTTTTAACTGTTCTAACATAGTGCTGCCAAATTGTACTTAGAGAGACTTCATGGAACACAGAAAAGTGTACTAGACTGGAATCCAGAAAAAAATCTAGGTTTTATTCTTGGCTCTGTTACAGACTAGCTGTGTGACATCAGGTGACTTACTTTACTCTCTGAACTTTGGTCTTGTCATTGGCTAAATAAAGAATTTGGATTAGAACATGTCTAATTCTTTTAGCTTTAAGATTCTAAAATCTTGGGTGAATTTTGAACAGTTACATTCTTTTTATCACTAAACTAAAGGAAATTAAAAATTTAAATTATGAAATGAAAAAACAACTGTGATTGTTAAACTATTTTGGTAAAGAAGTTTGTTCCCAATGCTGCTCTGTACAAAGACTGGTACACCAGTAGCTGGGCAGTAGGAACAAAGATCAGATTGAATATCTGCAATCTCAGATAAATGTTTATTCTCACTCGGTTTCTGTTTGCTTTTTGGTTAAGAGGTGATAAGTCTAATACCTCTCTGTTTGCCTTAAGAAGACTCCTTGCAAATATTAAAATAAGAGAATAAATGGGAAAGCATATTGGGAAAAAAAGGTTACCATATGTTTTAGTTTCCCAACTGCTAAAATAAACAGTATACAATGGGTTGTCTGAACAACAGGAATTCATTGGCTCCTGCTTTCAGAGGCTAGAAGGCTTGCTTCCTCCCAGGGTCGTATCTCTGGCTGCTGGCAATCTTAGGGGTTCCTTGGCTTTTCCAACGATGGCAATGCGCAGGGTGGCATCTTCTCCTTTCTCTTCTGGATTCCCTTGACTTTCAGCTTCTGGCTGCTCCCTGTGGCCTCTCTTTCTTCATCCAATTTCCTTTGCTAATAAGGACTTCAGCCTTAAACTTATTGGTTTAAGGCCCACCTCATTCAGTTGGGCACATCTTAACTAACAACATCTTCAAGGTCCTATCTACAAATGGGGTCACACCCATAGTGGGACCTGAACATGCCATTTGTGGGGGGCATGAAACAATCCCCAACACAGTAGCAATGCTGTAAACGATAAGACTCTATTTTTTAAGAGCTTTTTAAATTTATAGAACTGGACATCAGTGACTGAACTTGGAGTTTGATCCACCATGTCCATTAAACACACCAAAATGAACTTGTGATCATATTGGAAATAACTGAGAACAACAATCAAAAGGAAACCAGAATTTAAAAGAACTGAGTATGTGAAAAGATGAAAACAAGAAGTGAAGGAAGAAAAAAATCAAATTAATGGATGTGAGGAGAAAAGGGGAGGAGTATAAGGGAGAAAGGGGGAGAGAGGAAGCAAAATGAAGAGCACTGGGGAAAAAGAAGAAAAAAGGCGATTTCCAAGAATGTAATCTCCACCAAGACAGTAGAGAATTCTAGGGCCACTCTTGATTTTGAGAGCCCCTAATTACAAATTGAGCCTTCCAAAATCCACCGTAGTTTGAGGAACTGGGAGACATCCTTTACAAAGTCTAAAGTTGTTTCCTATTCAGCCACCAGGGGGTGACAGATTCCACTCAACTCAACAAGCAGTTTGGGAAAGCCACCAAATGCAGGGCGCTCCAGAGGCTGCCCCACAAACCACCCTGCCTTATACTCAAGCGTAATCTACAACATATTTACACAAATGATCATGATTCGAGAAGAAATGAACTGTGGGGTTGCATTTGAACTAAGTCTTAAAGGCTGGGTGAGACTTCATAATTACTGGAGATGTGTAATAGGAGGAAAATTCTAAAGAGAGGATTAAACTTGGAAAAAAAGGTTGGTGCCAAATATCAAGTAAGCTTCTATTATAGTGGGAATAAAAAGCATTTTCTTAATCTCTGTTTTCAAATGTTCAACCTTCACAGACCACTTAATGAGGATTGGGCCTATAAGGAAATAACTGAACAGAGGCAAATTAAAAAAAAAAATCAACATAATTATTTGAAATTAAAAATTTTAATAAGAAAATTATTAACAATTTTTGTTTCTTTCAATGAGCAGAGGAGATTGTTTGCAGTTTTCAACCATGTTACCTCCATTTGGCTCCATGATCAATAGGTTTAACTGTAGTCTGGTTTTCACCAAGTCGGTTCTTTTTTTTTTAAATCTATTTCTACTCAACTAGAAAATATAAATCACAATTAAAGGTCTTTGGCAAGGAGGCAAGGTCCTCTGGGTCTGATGACTGGTAGTAGTTACTTGGATCAAGCAAGGATCCTGAAGTTATGGGGAACTTCTCTCTGAATTCCACGCACAGTGCTCTATAGAAGCTGCTTCGATGACAAGCAAACTAAACCCCAGAAGCTGGGTGCCTAATTCAGGCTTTGGATACAATTGACTCTGATAATGAATCTTCAGTTTGTTGCACCATTTACATTTCATTTTTTGTTCTTTTTTTTTTGTACAGCACTACTGAGGTATAATTCATATACCATAAAACTCACCCATTGTAAGCTGTACAGTCTTACAGAGTAAGCTTATACTGTTCTGCAGTCTGATATCACCACATTCCAATTTTAAAACATCACCCCCCAAATTCCTTGAGCCTGTTTACAGACGATCCCTGATCCCACCTCCAATACCCACCCTCCCTCCAGTAACCTCTGATCTACTTTCTGTCTCTCTAAATATGCCTTTTCTGGATGTGTCATATAAATGGCATCATACTAACTGTACTCTTTTGTGTTTGGTGCTTTTTTTCACTTAGCATCATATTTTCAAGGTCCATGTTGTAGCACACCTCACTACTTCATTCCCTTTTATCACTGAATAGAATTTCATTGTCTGGATATACCACATTTTGTTTATCAAGTCACTAATTGATGGACAATTGAGTTGTTTCCAGTTTGGGGCTATAATAAATAATGCTGCTATCTAGTAACTGAGTACAAGTCTTTGTAACATGAAAGACAATTTAAAAAGATGATTTTATTCAAGCTATTCCAATAGGGAGAACATTTATTAAACAGGAACATCTCTCGGAAAAGGAAGGGGGCCTGGTGTCTTATAAAGACAGGTAAACAAGAGAGTCATCAGTCACAATTCTTATGGGAATAATTAGGAAGGATGAAGAGAAATATGCAAGAGCAGGGTGATCTTTTGCTCTTAGCCTTATTGGGAATACCAAAGGGTGGAGGGATTTCTCAACCGTCAATGCTTTCCAGGAACTCAAGGCTCAGGCAAAGTTTAACATTGTCATTGAGGACATATATAGTCAGTTCTCTTGGGTAGATTCCTAGGAATGGAATTGCTGAATTGTATGGTAAGTTTATGCTTAACATTTTAAGAAACTGTTTACCAAATTAGCTGTACCAGTTTACATTCCTACCAGTAATGTGAGAGGATTCCGGTTCCTCCATATCCTCACCAACATACAGCAGCATCCTTCTTTTTGATTATAGGTATTCTAATGGTATAAAATACCTTGCTGTGCTTTTAATTTATATTTCCCTAAAGATTAATGGTGTTGAGCACCTTTTGATGCACTTAACCATTTGTATGACTTCTTTGGAGAAATGTCTCTTCAAATCTACTACCCATTTTTCCACTGGGTTGTTTGTCTTTTTTATTATTGAGTTGTAGGAGTTCTTTATATATTCTGAATACAAGTCCTTTATTAGATATATGATTTGCAAATATTTTCACCTATCTGTGGCTTGTTTTTTCATCTTGTTAATGGCATCTTTGAAGTGTAAAATCTCTAAATTTTAATGAAGCTCAACTTATTTTTTTCTTTTATGGCTTTTCCTTAGTGTCACATCTAAGAATGTTATGCCTAACTCCTAACTGAAGGTCACAAAGATTCTTCCTGATGCTTTCTTCTAGAAATCTTGTAGTTCCAGCTCTTAAATTTAAGTGTATCATTCATTTCTAATTGAGTTTTGTGTAATGTACGAAGTAAAGCTCTAAGGTTTTTTTTTTGTTTTGTTTTTGTTTTTTGCATATGGGTACCAAAGCCCACAACCATTTGTTGAAAACACAAAAGACAATTCTTTTCTTTCCCCATTAAATTGTCTGAGAATCTCTGTTAAAAATGTAAGGGTTTATTTCTGCACTCTAAATTCCACTCCATTGCTGTAGATGTCTATCCTTACACTAATACCCAAATATCACACTGTCTTGATTACTGTGGCTTTAATAGTCAGTTTTGAAATCAGGCAGTGGAAGTCCTCCAAATTTATTCTTCCCTTTCAAAACTGTTTCTGCTCTTCAAGGTCCTTTGCATTTCCACATACATTTTATGATCAGCTTCTCAATTTCTACCAAAACAACCTCCTGGATCTTAATAAGAATCATACTGAATCTAAATCAGTTTTGGGGAAATTGCTCTCCTAACTATATTGATTATTCTAATCAATGAGCATATAATGTCTCTCATTTTAGATCTTCTTTAATTACTCTCAGCAATATTTTGCTAAATTTATTCCTAAGTATTTTGTTCTTTTTTATTTTGTTTCAATGGAATTATTTTCTTAATTTCATCTTCAGATAGTTTTTTGCTATAATATAGAAATACAATTAACTTTGTATACTTTTCTTGTCTTTTGCAACCTTACTAAACTTACTTTTTAATACTAGAAGTTTTTTTGTGGATTCCTTAACATTTTCTACATAAAGGATTATGTCATCTGTGAATAGCGTTTTACTTCTTCTTTTCCAATATGGATGCTTTAAATTTCCTTGGCGGGTGAGGGGGTTTATAGAACCTTCCAAATGTAGTGCTGAATAGAAGTGGTAACAGCCTTTTGTTCACAGTATTATGAGGAAAACACTTAGCCCTATATCATTACGTATGCTGTTAGCTGTAGGTAGTGTGTAGGTGTTTTTTATCAGGTCGAGGAGTTCCTGTCTATTCCTAGTTTGTTGAGTCTTTTTTACCATGAATTGGTGTTGGGAGTTATTCAAATGCTTTTTCTACATCTGTGGAGATGATCATGTGCTTTGTGATTTTTATTCTATTAATATGGTATTTTGTATTAAGTGATTTTTTGGTTGTTAAATCAACCTTGCATTCCTGGGAAAAATCACACTTGGTCTTAATGCATAATCCTTTTTATATGTTGCTGAATTTGGTTTGATAATATTTTATCAAGGATTTTTGCATGTATATTCATGAGGAATATTGGTCTGTGACTTTCTTTTCTTGTCGAGTCTATGTTTAGGCAGGTATCAGGGTATTGCCAACTTTATGTCATAAAATGAGTTCGAAAGTGTTCTCTCCTGTTTTCTGAAAGAATTTGTGAGATACAGGTATTAGTTCTTCTTTAAATATATCAGAATCACTAGGGAAGCCATCTGGGCCTGACCTTCTCTTTGGGAGAAGATTTTAAATTACTAAGCCAATTTTTTTTACTTGTTATAGGTCTATTCAGATTTTCTATTTCTTCTTGAGTCAGTCTTGGTAATTTGCATCATTCTAGGAATTTGTCTATTTCATCTAAGTTGTCTAATTTGTTAGCATATTGTTGTTCATAATATTCACTTATAATCCTTTTTGTTTTTTGTAAGCTTGGCAGTAACATGCTCTCATTCATTCCTGAATTTGCGTCCTCTCTTTTTTCTTAGCTCCATCAGGCTTTCTTGCATCTCCTTTGCACATGTGCAAGCTCATCTACCAGGGGTGCTTGGATTGCTTGGGCCTGCTCTGGTCTCTGTGCATATGCACAGCTTCAGGTCAATGCAGAATATGTAGAAGGTGTATCAATCTCCCATGGCCGGCTCATCCCTGCAAGCTCTCTGTTGAATATCTGGCCACTCCACCAGCTCATTGTTTGCTGAGCTGCTGGCCCTCTTCATTCACTGGCCACCAAGATCACCACCAAACCTGACAATGCTCAAAATCAGATGAGCCCCCTTTGTCCATGGCAGTGAAGCTGTTGGCTTTTAGGCCTGACACACCCTCATTGAAAAACCATGTGATAGAGCTGGGGACAGGGATGGCAGCGGCACGAGGAAGATGGTCACATACTCATGCTGCTCTCACCCAAAGTCTGGTAGTATTCATGAATATATCATACTCAATTTGCTGTATGCTTTTGGTCAATTTCCAGAGTGTAGAAATAGTAGTTTTTGAGATTTTTTTCCCAGCTCTGTAGCTGCTCCTCACCCTAATAAGTTGGAATTTGGAAATCCTTGAAAGTTGTTTTAAGTATACCCAATGACAGATCCTTGCTGTCTTTCCCTAACAAATGAAGAAAAGTGTTAGGAGGGGTAACATTCTTCATGACTGATTCTCTTGCACCACACTTTGGTCTTCTTAGGCAATTTTCAGATTTTGTTTTCAATATTAAAAATAGTGACCTTGTGATCAAAAGGTGATAAATTTTGGCCATTAAATAGACAGAAATCTACCACTAACCTACATCACTTGAACCAGTAAGCAAACTGAAATTTTGGAAATTGTTTTTACAGGCATTATTGGTATTATAAAGAAGTGCTTTCATCTCATTCTTCATTTCAAAATTTCACATTCCTCCCACCAGTCCATGTATTTCCTTATGGAAAAGGTATTTGCTTGCAGCTTATTATGTTCAGAGTACATGACCATGGCTTATTCATATTTACCCTTTTATAAACCTTTTTTTCCAATATGATTCAAGTTCAGAAGGCATACAGCTAATCCACAGCTGTGGACTAGCATCTAGAAGCAGCCTCTTACGTTCCACAATAAAGTCCTTTCTTGTTGTACACATACTTGATCCCTCATCACTTCTCATCCAACACACTTTCTCCAGGCTATATCATGTTTCAAAAAAATAAATGCTAAATAAATAAAATCTCTTTCTTTATAGCATAGTTTTTCATTGATAAACAGAATAAAAGTCATTTAGCACTTTACCTTGAGCAAGCAAGGCTTTGTATCATACAAAGCCCAGGAGCCATAAAAGAAAAGAATAAAATTTGACCACATTAAAAAATATTTGCATGACAAAAAACCATAAGCATTGTGAAAAGATAAATTAAATTTTGGGAGAAAAGTTGTAGCTATTTATATATATTTTTAAAAATATTGATTTCTCTAATAAATAGTTTTTATAAGTTAAAAAAAAAAAAAAAGACCACAACCTGAAAGAATAATGGACAAAGGCCATGACTAGTTCCAAGAAAAGGATACACAAATAGTTCCTAAAAGTATGTGAAGATTCCTAATCTCATTCAAAATAAGAAAAAGTTAAAATTATGTTAGGCCTCACATCTATGGCCAATTAATTTTTAACAATTGGTGCCAAGTCCACTCAATGGGGAAGGAATAGTCTCTTCCACAAATGGTGTTAGGAAAACTGGATATCCACATGTAAAAGAATGGAAGTGGACCCCTACCTCACACCACATAAAAATTAACACAAAATGGATCAAAGACTGAAACATAAGAACCGAAACTATAAAAAACACTAGAAGACAACATAGGGAAGCATCTTCAGGACCTTATATTAAGCAACAGTTTCTTAAATCTTTACACCAAAAGCACGAGCAACCAAAAGAACAAAACATATAAAAGGGGATTTTTGTCACGATTAAAAATTCTGTGCGAAAGACTTTTATCAAGAAAGTAAAGGGAAAGGGATTATGAGAACATGGCAGAGTAGGAAGTTCCACCCTCCACCAAAATAACTAGTGAACTGGCAGGAATTGTCTGATTCAACACTTCAAAACTCTGGAGTCCAGTGCAACCCGGTACAGCACCCAGGGAAGAGCAGGAGGAAAGGTTTGCAAATTGCAATAAATACTGGCAAGTTTCACCCTCCCTACAGCAGCTACCATCCTCCTATTTCCAGCTTTGTGGTAGGCAGCAGTGGGGACTAGAGCTCAGGCTCTTGGCACAACTTGCCAGTGCCAGGATAGGTCATAAATACCTAGTCCTCCCAACTCCTTCAGGGGTGCATCTCAGCTATCCACTTTTGCTCAGCTACTTCATATCCCTGGAAGCCAGCTTGGAGGGCAGCCACTGTTCCAACTACCCTTAGGCAAAGGCAGGAGAGGAAACTTAAAGACAGTCAACCTCTTCAAAACTACAGAAGACAGTTAAAGGGCTGCATTAACTGGGCCAATGATGAATCAAGAAAATATAGCTTCAAGAGCCATAGAAGAAGCTTCTGGCAAATTTGCTGGCCCCTCTGTACCCCCTCCACAACACAGGGTGGAGCCAGCTTGCACTGCCATTTGGGTCCCTGACCCTTTTCCAGAAGGAGCAGAGTGGCCCGTGTGTGCATACTGGGGTAGACGTATGTCAGTGCCAATCTACCATCCAGACTGAGTCAGCAAAAATCTCACACAGGCCCTCCTCCTCATTTGTCATGTGGGAAGAGAAGCAGCTTACAGACAGCTGAGACAGTGTGATAAACAGTTGAGCTGAAGTGGACTGGGGCAAAAGCCTACCTTCACTAAGTCACTTGAGAGCAGCTAGTAGCGGGAGGAGGCCTATTTCGAAGGAATTAGAGGGGCATTTACCCAAACTCCTGTAAAATGTAAATGGGATATTCCTAAGTCCTGTAGCAAGTATAAGCATTGAAGAAGAAGCAGACTCCATGGCTCCAGCTTCACATAGCTCAGATCAGACAGATAGGACCCTGCAATTCCCATTAGACTCAGGAGGATTTTCTTGAGGGGGGACATAAGCTCTGAAGGAGGCCATCAGCCAAAGGAGAGCCAATTTGCAAAGACAGTGAAATGGGGCTTTTTGCCTTGGTTTGTTTGTTTGTTTTGATTAGCTCCTGGCATTCAAGAAAATCTCTGTCATATAATTATCTGGACACAAACTTAAGGAACAGACAGTGCAGGGGCAAAATACCAGAAACAAGACCTTAAAATATTAAAATGTACAATGTACCAGGAACCATAGATGAAGAAGACCAGTCTCTGGACTTACTGGACATAGACTTTTAAAAAATGTTCTTCAGTCTGCTTAATGAGACAAAGGAAAACATGGAGAAAAAACTAAAGATATGAGGAAAACAAGGAATGACCAATATGGGGATCTCTTCAGAGAAATACTGGAGTTAAAGAACACAGTAAATGAAATGAAAAATTCCCTAGATGGTTTCAACATTAGATTGAAGGTGATAGAAGAAAAATTCAGTGACCTCAATGACAAAAGAACTAAAATGATTCAGGCTGAGGAGCAGAAAGAAAAAAGAATTTAAAAGAGAACAAATAGAACCTAAGAGACTTGTGAGACACAATTTAGTGTACCAGTGCATACATTATAGGAGCTCCAGAGAGACAAGAAAGACAGAAAGGGCTAGAAGGAATATTCAAAGAAGTAATGGCAGAAAACTTATTCAATTTAATGAAAGACATGAAAATGTACATTCAAGAAGCCCAATGAACCTCAAACAGGATAAACCCAAAGAGAATTGCAAGTGAACACGTAGTATTCAAATTGTCCAATGCCAAGGACAAGGAGAGAGTTCTGAAAGCTTCAAGAGAAAAGCAATGAATTACATACAAAGGAATCCCAATAATATTGAATGTCAATATTTTCCATGAGACCATGGAGGCAAAAAGGCAATGGTATGAAATATTTAAAGTGCTGAAAGAAAATAATCACCAACCAAGAATTTTATATCCAGCAAGACTGTCTTTCAAAAATGAAGAAGCAGTTAAGACTTTCCCAGATAAACAAAAGTTAAAGGAGTTAGCCAGATAAAGATGCCACAAGAAAAGAAACTACAGACCAATATCCCTTATGACTACAGATGGAAAAACCCCCAAAAAACACTAGAAAACAAAATCCAACAACACCTCAAAAGAATTATACACCATGATCAAGTGGGATTTACCCCAGGTATGCAATGTTTGTTCACTATAAGAAAAACCAATAAATGTAACACACCACATTAACAGAACAAAGGGGAAAAAAAAAAAAAAAACATAACCATCTCAATTGATGCAGAAAAGGCATTTGACAAAATCAAGTGTCCCTTCTTGATAAAAACCTTTAGAAAACTAGGAATAGAAGGAAACTTCCTAAATATGATAAAGGGCATATATGAAAAACCCACCGCTAACATACTCAATGGTGAAAGACTGAAAGCTTTCCCTGTAAGATCAGGAGTGTTCCAGTTTGCTAATGCTGCCAGAAAGCAAAACACCAGAAATGGATTGACTTTTATAAAGGGGGTTTATTTGGTTACAAAGTTACAGTCTTAAGGCCATAAAGTGTCCAAGGTAAGTCATCAACATTTGGGTACCTCCACTGGAGGATGGCCAGTGGTGTCCAGAAAACCTCTTGTGAGCTGGGAAGGCATGTGGCTGGCATCTGCTCCAGCGTTCTGGTTTCAAAATGGCTTTCTCCCAGGACGTTCCTCTCTAGGCTGCAGTTCCTCAAAAATATCACTCTTAGTTGCTCTTGGGGCATTTTTCCTCTCTTAGCTTCTCCAGAGCAAAAGTCTGCTTTCAAGCCATCTTCAAACTGTCTCTCATCTACAGCTCCCCTCTCAGCTCCTGTGCATTCTTCAAAGTGCTCCTCTTGGCTGTAGCAAGCTCGTTCCACTTACACAGTTCTCCACTAAACTAATCAAGGCCCATGCTGAATGGATGGGGCCACATCTCCATGGAAATCATCCAATCAGAGTTACCATCTACAGTTGGGTGGGTCGCATCTCCATGGAAACAATCTAATCAACACTAATACATCTGCCCACACAAGACTGCATCAAAGATAATGGCATTCTGGGGGACATAACACATTCAATCTGGCACAAGGAACACTAAAGGAAGCCCATTGTCATCATCATTATGCAACATTCCACTGGAAGTTATAGCCAGAGCAAGTAGGTAAGAAAAAGATATCAAAGGCATCCAAATTGGAAAGGAAGAAGTAAACTTTCACTATTTCCAGTTGACATGATCCTGTATACAGAAAATTCTAGAAAATCCATCACAAAGTTACTTGAACTAATAAATGACTCCAGCAAAGTGACAGAGTCTTAGATCAACATGAAAAAATCAGTATTCTTTCTAGTCACTAGTAATGAACAATCTGAAGAAAAAAATATTTAAAATTCTGTTTATAATAACAACTAAAAGGAACAAATATCTAGGAATAAATTTAACCAAGTATATAAAGGACTTGTACACAAAAACTACAAAATATTGCTAAAAGAAAGCAAAGAAGACCTAAATAAATGGAAAGACATTCTGTGTTCATGGTTGGAAGAATAAATTTTGTTAAGATACCAATTCTATTACAAGTAATTTACAGATTCAATGCAATCCCAAACAAAATTTCAACAGCCTTCTTTGCAGAAATGGAAAAGCCAATCATCAAATTTATGATTTGGCATCCCTTATAGCTGAATAGCCAAAGGCATCTTGAAAAATAAAAACAAAGTTGAAGGACTCATACTTACTGATCTTAAAGTGTATTACAAAGCTATAGTAATCAAATCCTCATGATCTGGCACAAGAACAGACACATAGACTAACGGAATCAATTTGAGAGTTCAGAAATCAACCCTTACATCTATGGCCAACTGATTTTTGACAACTGTGCTAAGTCCACTCTATTAGGAAAGAACATTCTCTTCAACAAATGGTGTTGGCAAAACTGCATGTCCATATGCAAAAGAATGAAGGTGGTCCCCTACCTCATACCATATGCAAAAAGTCAACTTAAATTGGGTCTAAACCTCAATATAAGAACCAGAACTAAAAAACTCCTAGAAGAAAACACAGGGAAGCATCATCAGGACCTTGTTTTAGGCAACGGTTTCTTAGGCTTTATACCCATTAATTCTTACACCCAGAAAATTCTTAAAAATCTATTGCAGGAGTCAGGGCAAGATGGCGCCATAGAGTGGCGTGGAATATAGTTAGTCCTGTAGAACAACTAGTGAATAGCCTGGAACAATGGGTAAATAGTCTAGAACAACTGCTGGAGGACAATTGTGACTGTCCACACATTGTACACAGCCTGGAATGGGTGGAATGGCTGAGAATGCAGCATAAAAGCTGTAAGTAAAAACTGTGGACCCGCACCAGGAGCCCCTTCCCCCATGGCAGGCTGAGCTGCAAAACCTCACTGTGGAAGAAAGCAGCAGTCCCTGTCCGGAGCAAGCGAATATAGCTCAACCTAACTCCAAATGGGTTTTAATTAACAAATGTGGACTGCTGAATACAAGCTACAAACACAGACAAATGCCTAACAAGTGGCAAAGTACCCTGAGGTTGCTCCCAGTGGAGAGATGGTGGGGCTGACAGAAAAAAAAATGCAGAGGCTTTTGGAGACTGTGCTTAGAATACTTGAAAAAGCATGTGCCCCAAGAAAAGGAGCACAGAAAACCAGGCACTATCTGGCCAACAGGTGAAACTGGGGGGCCAGAGACTGTCTCTGAAAAGGGGCTTTCTTTCCCCTTTTTCTCTCTCTTAATTTGAGTGGCACACATGGAGAAAGTTTCAGGCATTTTCAGCTCTCAGCACTCTGACACAGGCAGGGGTGGAGTTAACAGAGTCAGAGAGACAGAAGAGTAATTCAAACGTAGAAGATAACTCCCTAGGGGATATATCTTCCCTAAGAGGAAGGAGGTGGGGCCCAGTTTAAGTGCCCACCCTCCCTTTGGAACTCAGACCCCAGGGCCTGGGGGAAAACAATCAAACCAGAAGTGGCCACACCTCTTTACACCAGTGGAGAGTGACAGACTGACAGGCACCACCTGCTGTGCAGGTTAGGAAAAGCACAGTGACTAGTGACCTCACAGGAAAGTCTGTCAATCTTCTGAGACACACCTTCAGGGAAACTTGAAACTGAATATAGCCCCTTCTGAGACCCAAGACTGTTCTGGTCTGGGAAAATCTGATTGGGGTAGTCAAGGAAACCAGATGCCTAGACAACAGAGAACCACAAATCACACTAGGAAAAACAAAGATATGGCCCAGTCAAAGGAATAAACTTACACTTCAACTGGGATACAGGAATTGAAACAACTAATGCTAAATCAATTCAACAGGTTTAGGGAATATATGGCAAAAGAGATGAAGGATATAAAGAAAACACTGGGCGAACATAAGGAAGAAATTGAAAGTTTGAAAAAACAACTGGCAGAACCTATGGAAATGAAAGGCACAACACAAGAGATGAAAAACACAATGGAGACATACAACAGCAGATTTCAAGAGACAGAAGAAAGCATTCAGGAATTCAATAATGAGACACCTGAAATCCTACACACAAAAGAACAGACAGGGAAAAGAATGGGAAAATACGAGCAACGTCTCAGGGAACTGAATGACAACATGAAGTGCATAAATGTACATGTCATGGGGGTACCAGAAGGAGAAGAGAAGGGAAAGGGGGCAGAAGCAATAATAGAGGAAATAATCAATGAAAATTTCCCATCTTTTATGAAAGACATAAAATTACAAATCAAAGAAACGCAGTATACCCTAAACAGAATAGATCTGAATAGACCTATATGAAGACACTTAATAATCAGATTATCAAATGTCAAAGACAAAGAGAGAATCCTGAAAGCAGCAAGAGAAAAGTGATCCATCACATACAAGGGAAGCTTGATAAGACTATGTGTGGATGTCTTGTAGAAACCATGGAGGCAAGAAAGCAGTGGTGTGATATATTTGATACTGAAAGAGAAGAACCACCAACCAAGAAATTTATATCTGGCAAAACTGTCCTTCAAATATGAGGGAGAGTTTAAAATATTCTCTAACACACAGACAATGAGAGAGTTTTTGAACAAGATACCTGCTCTACAGGGAATACTAAAGGGAGCACTACAGACAGATAGGAAAAGACAGTAGTGAGAGGTTTGGAGCACAATTTTGGGTGACAGTAGCACAAAAACATGGGTACACTGAACAAAGATGATTGTGAGTATGGTTGAAAGAGGAAGGTTAGGGGCATGTGGGACACCAGAAGGAAAGAGGGAAGGTGAAGACTGGGACTGTATAGCTTGGTGAAACCTAGAGTAGTCAACAATTATGACAAAATGTACAAATATGTTTCTATATGAGGGAGAACAAATGAATCTCAACCTTGCAAGGTGTTGAAAAGGGGTAGTATTGAGGAAAAAATACAATCAATGCAAACTAGAGTCTATAGTTACCGAAACATTGTATTATGCTTCTTTTAATGTAACAAAGACAATATATCAAAGATGACTGCCTATAAGAGGGGGATAAAAGGGAGGGGTATGGGATTCCTGGCATTGGTGGTGTTGTCTGACTCTTTTATTGTACTTTATTTTTATCTTTTCTTTTGTTGCTTTTTAGCTATCATTTTTTTCTCCTTTTTCTTTTGTCTCTCTACATTTTTTGACTCATCCTCTTTCTTTGTGGAAGAAATGGAGAAGTCCTTATATAGATGGTGGTGGTGGTGGTGAATGCATAATTACATGATTATATAGGGAACCATTGATTGTTTACTTAGGATGGAATGTATGGCACATGAACAAAACTACCTTTAAAAAATATGGGTTGATGAATGAACCTTGAGGACACTATATTGAGTGAAATAAGTCAGACACAAAAGGACAAATATTGTATGATCTCACTGATAGAAATTAATCATAATGTGTAAACTCATAGACATGAAATATAGGTTTCCAGGATATAGAATGAGGCTAAAGAATGGGGAGCAGTTGCTTAATATGAGCAGAATGTTTAACTAGGTTGAATTTAAGCATTTGGAAATGGATAGAGGTGATGGTAGAAGGTTATTGTGAGAATAACTAACAGTGCTGAATGGTGTGTGAATGTGGTGGAAAGAAGTTTAAAGTCACATATGTCACCAGAAGGAAAGCTGGAGGTTAAAGCATGGGAATGTATAACAGTGAAGCTTGTGGTGGACAATGTCCATGATTAACTGTGCAAATATTAGAAATTTCTTTCATGACCTAGAACAAACGTATGACATTATAACTAGAAGTTAATAATAGAAGGGTTGTTCTAGTTTGCTAATACTGCCGGAATGCAAAACACCAGAAATGGACTAGCTTTTATAAAGGGGGTTTATTTGGTTACAAAGTTACAGTCTTATGGCCATAAAGTGTCCAAAGTAAGGCATCAACAATCAGGTACCTTCACTGGAGGATGGCCAGCGGTGTCCAGAATACCTCTTGTGAGCTGGGAAGGCACGTGGCTGACATCTGCTCCAGAGTTCTAGTTTCAAAATGGCTTTCTCCTAGGACATTCCTCTCTAGGCTGCAGTTCCTCAAAAATGTCACTCTTAGTCGCTCTTGGAGCATTTTTCCTCTCTTACCTTCTCCAGAGCAAAAGTCTGCTTTCAACAGCCATCTTCAAACTGTCTCTCATCTGCAGGTCCTCTCTTCCCACTCCTGTGCATTCTTCAAAGTGTCCCTCTTGGCTGTAGCAAGCTCACTTCTGTCTGAGTTTATATAGTGCTCCACTAAACTAATCAAGGCTCATGCTGAATGGGCGGGGCCACAGCTCCATGGAAATTATCCAATGAATCATCACCCACAGTTGGGTGGGTCACATCTCCATGGAAACACCCAAAGATTACTATCTAATCAACACTGATACATCTGCCCACACAAGATTACATCAAAGATAATGGTGTTTTGGGGGACATAATACATTCAAACCAGCACAGGGGTATATAGGGAAAAATTGTAACTATTGCAAACTATGTACTACAGTTAATAATATTTTAGCATTCTTTCATCAACAGTAACAAATGTACTATACCAATACTATGAGTCAATAATGGAGGGGGGCTGGTTAGGGGTATGGGAGGATTTGAGCTTTCTTTTTTATTTTTGTATCTTTTCTGGAGTAATGAAAATATTCTAAAATTGAAAAAAAAATTAATTGTGGTGATGAACGCACAACCATATAATGGTACCATGAACAATGGATTGTACACTTTGGATGATTGTATGGTATGTGAATAATCTCAATAAAATTGAATTAAAAAAAAAATCCATCACAAAGCTACTTGAATAAATAAATCCAGCTAAGTGACAGGGTACTAGATCAACATGCAAAAATAGTATTCTTTCTATACACTAGAAAAGAACAATCTGAAGAAAAAAATTAAGAAAAAAATAGATAAATGGGATCTCATCAAAATGAAAAACTTTTGTGCAAAGGACTTTATCATGAAAGGAAAAATACAACCTACTCAATGGGAGACTATTTTGGAAATTACATATCCTATAAGGGTTTAACATCCAGAATATAAAAAGAAATCCTACAACTCAAAAACAAAGTGACAAACAACCCAATTAATAAATGCACAAAAGACTGAATAGACATTTCTCCAAAGAAGACATACAAGTGGTCAATAACCACATGAAAAGATGCTCAACATCATTAGCTATTAGGGAAATGTAAATCAAAACCATAATGATATAGCATTTCATACCCACTAGAATGACGACTATTTAACAAATGGAAAATTATAAGTGTTGGAGAAGATGTGCAGCAATAGGAACGCTCATTCATTGTTGGTGGGAATGTAAAATAGTAGAGCCTCAGTGGAGGACAGTTTGGCAGATCCTTAGAAAGTTAACTATAGAATTACCATATGGCCCAGCAATCGCACTTCTAGGTGTGTAACCAAAAGAACTGAAAGCAGGGACTTGAACAGGTATTTACACACTGATGTTTATAGTGGCATTATTCACAACTGTCAAAAAATGGAAGCAACCCAAGTGTCCATCAACTGATGAATGGGTAAATAAAATGTGGTATTGTTCCAGTTTGCTAATGCTCCTCTTGGGGCGTTTTGTCCTCTCTTAGCTGCAGCTCCTCTTCAAAATGTCACTCTCATTTGCTCTGAGTTGCTCTGTGTGAATTCCTTTATATGACTCCAGTGATCCAATGAACACCCACCCTGAATGGGCAGGGTAACATCTCCATGGAAATTATCCAAACATTTCACTCACAGTTGACTGAGTCACATCTCCATGGAAATACTCAATCAAAGAATTCCAATCTAATCAACACTAATATGCCTGCCCCCACAAGATTGCATCAAAGAATATGGCTTTTTCTGGGGGACAGAATAGATATAAACCAGCACAGGTATATACACACAATGGAATATTATTCAACCATTAAAAGGAATGAAGGCCTGATACATGTGATAAAATGGATGAACCTTGAAGACATCATGTTGAGTGAAATAAGCCAAATAAAAAAAGACAAATATTATATGATCTCACTGATATAAAGGGAATAAGCAAATTCATGGGGTCAAGAATTGGAATATAGGACATCAGGGGCTCGTCTGGGAGTAGGGAATAGAGATTTAAGGCTTAAATTACACAGTTTCTATTTGGGATGATGGACAAGTTTTGGTAATGGATGGTGGTGATGGTAGCACAACATTGTGAATGTAATTTACAGCACTGAATTATATATTTGAATGTGGTTAAAAGGGGAAATTTTAGATTATATGTAAGTTAATGCAAAGAGTGAACCCTAAGGGAAACTATGGAATATATTTAACAGTATAATTATAATAATGATGTTTCATCAATTGTAATAATGCAAAATGTCAACAATGTGGATAACTGTGTCAATGGGGTATATGGGAACCCTATACTTTCTGCATGAGGACTGCAGAATAATAATAAAAAATTTAAGTCCTACAAAAAAATTATATTTAGTAATTTCAGCCAAGGCCAACTTAAGGAAACATAAGAATCAAACGTAATTTGGTATCCTAGGTGGTATCCTGGAGCAAAATAAGGACTTTTAATAAAAATGAAGGAAATATGAATAAACCATGGACTTTACATATAATGATATATCAAACTGGTTCATTAATTGTAACATGTACCATACTTACAGTATAAGATGTTAATAATTGGGGAAACTGTAGGGGTAGGGGTATATTGTAACTCTGTATTATCTGCTCAATTTTTCTGTAATCAAAGCTTTTTAAAAACAAATCTATTAATTTAAAAAATATTTTAAAACTATATTAAGATAACATGTTCTACTTCTATGTTTGGCAAAGATTCTAAGATTTAATAATGCACATATGTTGCTGACAGGTGTCTAACTTGGTACATCCTCTGTGGAAGACAATTTAACATCATACCTCAATATTTTTAAAATGAACATCCTTTAACTCAGCAATTCCATTTCTGAGACTTTATACAGGTAATCAGACATATATCAATAACACATATATAAGAATATTTAGCACATTGCTATTTATAAAAGCAAAAGATTCAATGTAGCTTAAATGTCTGCCCATAGGCTCAGGTCAAATAAATTATGTTATAGTCACACAATGGAATACCAGAGAGGGCAGGTAAACCTTTTCTTTTTAGTTCTTATGTCTCTGGCTCCACTGGTCTCCGGACCTAATGTAGAGACTACTGCATATCACTCAGAGATCCTGGAGTTTATGCCATGGGTGCCATGACTTTGAGAAGAGTCATACAGAAAGTGAAATGGATGGAACATTTGGTGAACTGCAGACTGTTGTAAATGTTAGTGCTCTTCGTCAATAGTTCCAGCTCTATTCTTTGTGAGCACATGGAGAAGACTGCATTCCCCCCCCACTCCCCACCTTAAAGTTAGGCATGGCCATATTACTTTGGCCAATGAAATGTGAGCTGAAATGATGTGTTTCACTTCCAAGCAGACATATTCTCCATCTTTCCTCTTGCCCTAAATGGGAATCAACAATGTTCCAGATGAAGTCCAGGTACCTGAGTGATGATGACGTGAAGCAGAGTCCTCTCACCCTGACTGATGTTGAACAAGTAGGATGAGCAAGAAATAACTTTTTTTTTTAAGTCCCTTATACAAAAGTGTTCTATATTACTATAGCAAAACCTAGTGTAACCTAGCTTGATGAACACAGCTGCTGAAAAGGAGTCAGGTCTGAATTTACAGTCTACAAGATATATTGTCAGTTGTCAAAAGCATGTTATAGAACATGTGTTTGGTGTGCTGTCATCTGTGTAAATTAAAAAGAAGTCTACAAATATACATAAATATGCATGGCATTTCTTTGTAAGAATGCAGAAGGAAATGAAAACAATGTTTGCCTCTGGAACACACTCACACACACTTTTATTTGATAAAAAAGAACATTTCCATTATAAGGAAAGGTAGCCACCAAAGCAAGAGGAGAGTCATAGAAACAAGCTTTGTTGAGGAAGAGGATAACTTGACTCACCACCTCTGATTACTGCTCCACAGGTACTCTTCGGATTACTGTTTGATTTGCCATGGAGATCTGTATATGGAGAAATATGTGATTATATCCCTTTTAGTTATATATTGTTTCATTTTGTATGACAAAATGGATGACCAGCATTTTGTACAGTATTCTCTGCAAATTGAGTTAATGTGGTGCTACCCTATCAGGTGACTAGGTGTTGAAGACTGAGGACCAGAGTCTAGACCATGGTGAACTCACCCGTGTACTCCTGCCCCCTTTGACCTTCCAGCTTCTCAGCTTCTCCCTCCCTCTGAAGACATCTGACATTACTGCATACTCATTCAAAAGAGAACACTTACCATAGGGAACAGTTGTCACATTTGTAGCAACCTAACACCTGTATTGTATTGTATTGTATTACTTTTAATTAAAGTATATATATGTGTGTGTGTGTGTGTGTGTGTGTGTGCATATGTATATACATATATATACACATATATATGTGTGTGTGTGTGTGTATATATATATATATATATACATATACATATATATATATATATATGTATGTATGTAGCAAAGTAACCAAAACACAAGCTGAACACAAGTAACCACACCCATACAAGGAGAATGCACCCAACACCCCAGATGCCCCCCTGGTGTCCCAAGGGTAACTACTACCCTGATTTCTAATACCACAGATTAGTTTTCCTAGTTTTAGAACTCCAAACAAATATAATTATACACAATGTACTCTTACCGAACTTTCATTCAACATTTTCATTTGTGAGTTTCATCCATTTTATTCCAGGTAGTAGTACATTCATTTTGATTGCTATGTGGTTTTCATAGTGTGATATTCCATACTAAAAATATATATTCTAGTTTGATGTACAAGTAGTGTGATGTTTCCAGTTTGAAGCTATTACCAATAGTGCTGCTATGAACACTTTCATATATCTTTTGGTGAACATATGTATGCATTTCTATTGGGTATATGTCTAAGAGTGGAATTGTCAGGTCATGTGATATGAATATTTACAGATTTAGATGATGCTGCTAAATAAATTTCCAATGTGGTTGTACCGGTTTATACTCTCATACCAGTGGGTGAGAGTATCAGTTGCTCCACATCCTTGCTAACACTTGACGTTGTCAGTCTTTTTCATTTTATTCATTCTGATAGATGTGTAGTTATAGCATCATATTGTGGGTTTAATTTTACCTAGCACTTTTTGCATGATCTTCCTATGTAGAGGGCGATTAAGGTAGCATGCATGAAGTTCACCTTCAGCTATGCCGGAGATGTGCAACATGGCCACCAGGGCTGATACAACAATAGCTTAAGTTACCCTCAGCCTTCTTTACAGAAGTAGTTCGCGCCAAAAGTGCTAGTTCGCGCCAAAAATGCTAACCCTACATCTGCCATCCGCCCTAGCAACAGCAGCCACCAATCCTAGACCGCCACGAGCCCTTGCTAGCCACTTCCCCTTCTTCTAGAGTATATATGCTCTGCCTCTTCAATAAAGTTTTGCAGCTTGATCAGAAACCTGTCTTGCTGTCGTTCTTCGCGTCTCTTGTCCCATACCATTCCTCCCTCATAGGATTTGGAGCCTCCGTTGATCGTCCCGCGGGCCAGGACATTCCTATGTTAGAGTCTCTTCCTATATTATAGGTCCTGCCTCTCCAAGATAAATAGAGAAATGAGACTGTCACTTTCCTAGTCTCCCCTATGGCCCAAACTTTGCCAACTTTACACTTTCATCTAAGCCTTCAACTCTGGTGACAGCAGTGGCAGCAACATTCAGTCAGGGGCAGGGGTGGCAAAGATGAATCTTTTGGCATCAAGCCCCAGCATCTCTGGTGGTGTTTTTGTTGGAACAGGACATTATTTCCAGCTACATGGTCTCCAAGCCAGATTCCTTGGCCCTCACAGAGATACTATAAGAGCCTTGATATCCTTTAAGAAGTTCCTTTTCTACTTAATATAGCTGGAGGGCTATTTATTTCAACTTAGAATCCAACTGATATAATTATAGAAGTTCCTAAAGAATAGCCAAAATTACTATATGGTTCTAAAATAACCTAAGTGCAAATTATACCAGGGTAGCCCTACCACACACAACAACTGTCATGGGTAAAAGACACAGAAAACCTTTCTATCAATTAATTACCTGCCATTCTCCTCAGATACCCATTGCCTTCTGCTTAGTTAGCACAATAGTACTTGGGAAATGGCCAGCTACCCTAACATTCCCTTCTTTTCAATATAGGGAGCCTACACAGTGGGGCTTTGCAGATGGTAAACAGCTGCTGCTATTTTGGGCAGAGACTGCTCTGGGCTGAGCAAACAGGCATAGGACCAAAACTCCTCACAGAGCCCACTTCTCTTCCTCGGTAACATCCCTCAATCCTGGGCCAAAGATGCCTGTGCTGGCATCCACACATATTTGCAAAATCATCAGCCCCTCAGGAAGTCTGTTCTCATTCTAAGAGAGAACGTAACTTGGGAGTGTTGGAACTGTTGGAACGCTAGCTTTATAGATAACAGACATGGCCAGCTGAGGAGTCATTTACTCATGAAAAGTTATACAAATTAATATTATCTACTGGTATAAATAATCGTATATGACATTGATAATTTATGTATTGGATAATATAAGTCAAACTTGTAAATGCTAACTGAAGCAAGGGCACAGAGAGTGGGAGAGGAATGGGGTTGGGTGGAGATCAAAGGGGATGTCAACTTTATAATACTTCATATTTATTAAAAGATGAGAAGTAAACAAGACAAATGTTAACAGTTATTAATTATGGATATTAAATTTTTGGTATATTTTTCAGAATATTTCGTTCAAAAAAAATTTTTGGCTGTTCAGAAAAATTGAACGTGTTCAGTATTTAAGCAAGAGGGTTTTTTGCAAGGAATGGAGTGGGCACCTCAAATTTCACAATTTAGCTTTTCGCATAGCAAGAGAAGACCCTGAGCTGCTTCCTTCTGGCTCTTTTCTTGATGGGGAGACTGTTACAGGTGTCTCTGATCAATTATCTTCCTTTGTCTCTTGAAACTAACTAGCAGCCGGGTTCAGAAAATGGCTCAGCCTGGGAAGGGGAAAAATGCTGAGAGCTTCTCTGCCTGTTTACAAGGCCCTAATGCTTCACTCCGTCCTCTTCTAAGCCCCTCTCTTAGGCCAGAGCAAAAGTTCCTACTGCTCAGGGAGAAGAATATATACACTCACTCACACACACACATACACTAATGTATGTAAATGTGTGTGTCACCTAGGTCTTGAGGTAAAATGCATTTCTCAGTGAAACTATCCGAGAGCCACTGTACAAAGCAACTCAAACATGGCTAAACCAGAAATCTTGGTTTGACTCTTCAACTCCAACCTTTCCAAAGTTTTCCTCCCCCTTTTTCTCCATCTTAGTAAATGGTACCCCCGTCCAACCCAATTGCTTAAACCAAAGATCAGAAGACATCTTGCCTTACCCTCTACATCCTGGCTGTCAGTAATAGAATAGATAATATCAGCATACCTCATAAGTATTGATTTGCAAAACTTGCACTTCAATTACTATAAATACCTCAATAGCTTCAACGGCTTCTGTCACTTTCACCAGCTACATACAATGCAATTCAATTCAATTCCGACTCTACCTACCACTGGTCAAGGTCAGTTGTTTACAAGATTGCCCTTTAGACACCAGTCACAAGTTTGGAGCCCTCTTGGGTTGGAAAATTCTCTGGAACAATACACAAAACTCACTGAAAGCTCTATACTTACCCTGTAGTTTTATAATAGTAAAAGGATACAAATAAAAACCAGCCAATAGAAAAGAAGCATAGAGCAAGGTCTGGGAGAGTCTCACTACCAGTACTGCAATGTATCTTTTCAGTAGTGGACACTCACTCAAGCTTCAGGTGTCTGAGCTTATATGGGGTTTTATTACATAAACACAATTGATGAAATCACTGCCACCTGGTTGAAT